>NC_142685.1:68505075-68808106 GCF_056320005.1 Nelumbo lutea | reverse complement strand
TCTTCCAACCATAGTAGAGCGTGCGAGAGGGGGACTCCTTGTTAGTGGCTGGTGTCGGCATGATCCTTCCCGGTAACTACTAGTCCTAGACACAACATTGTGTGGATTTGGTCTGGGACACACTTTTGGACAAGGCTGTTGAGGTATGTGCATACTTCCCCGAGTCTGTTATGTGGTCGGGGTCTTCTTGGCGGAATGTTATTGATGGTTTTTTCTTTTTTTGTGCAGATTGTCTCCTGCTTGATTGGTCTCTATGACAAGGTGGATGTGTTGATCTAGTATCTTCGGTAGGTGCAAGAGGAGATTGAGTGCCTAAAGCAGCAGTTGGTAGAGGCTGAGAAGCGGGCCCATGACGAGAACGAACATCGCAAGAAGGTTGAGGCCGAGTAGACCGCTAAGAGGGATCTTGCGAATGAGCTAAAGTCTTCCCTGGCATCAGCAGAGTAGTAGTTGGAGGAGGCAGCTGTGAAGGCGGTCGAAAAGTGTAAGGCCTCAGAGGAGTACTAGACGGACCTGACCTCCTTTTTCTCCCAGTCTTACCTAGAGGGTTCCGATGATTGCAAGGCCCAAGTGTCAAATATTCTTCCAAGCTTCAACGTTGGCTAGCTGGACCTATTCGCTACCGAAGCTCAATAGTTAGTGGATGTAATGTGGACAGAAAAGAACCCGACCATCGACACCACTGCCTAGACCACTGCTCAACAGTTTAGGCCTATGTGCCCCTAAAACTTGTATACTTTTTCTTCCTTCTTCTTCTTCTTCTTTTGTAAGGGGCCAACGCCTCCCTCATAAGAGGCATTTTTCTATAAAGACACTTGAGTTAATGGGATTTAAGTTTCTTATCAAAATATGTTGTTCTTCTCTTCTTGTCGTTTTTAGATTGAAGCCGATGTCGTAAGTCACTCTATAACAGTTTCCAAGGTCTCAGAACTTTCTAGCTTTGTGAAAAAGTCCCATTTGTTTAGTATGTCATTCTAGGGGGGTTTTGTGGCTGAGGCCACGAGTGGTTGCCTTAGTGGAGAAGTGTTTGTATACTTAGTGTGCCTTTCATTATGTTTTTTATTAGGTAATTTAGCTGATGTAGGCTCTTTTCCCTTCGTGAAGACTCGCTTCTTTAAGGGTCTTTGAGGCTGAAGCCAAGACCGTGGGCCACTTATCAATAGTTGTTGAGGTCTTGTAAGCTCTAACCTTAGTCAAAGAAGGTCAAAAGGAAACTAGGTGTATGAATCACAAAGTGTCGTATAAGAATGGAAACATCAACCCTAGTAGCCATCTTTATAGTTGGTTCACTTGTAAATTTTACTGGGTATGCCTTATATACCACATTTAGGCAACCCTCTCAACAACTAAGAGATCCATTCGTGGAACACAGTGACTAGTTGAAGTAATGTGCCTCCTAATTAACAGGTATGCCTTATTACTTCAATTGAAATAATGAAATATCATTTCATCTTTTTAGTGGGAACTTTAGGTGGTTCTCGAAAAAAATAGCGAAAAAAATTATCCCTAGAGTTGAGACCTTGGGCCAATACTTGGTCCAAGTGTATAACCTTAAGGAAGGTTGTATGTTACGGTCAATCGGTTGAGGGGGCCGATGTTTGGTTCGAGCATATAATCTTAAGAGAAGTTGTTTGTTACGGTCGGTCGGCTGAGGAGTTCTAGCGACTAGAGGGGACGGGAACATTTACACAAAGAAATATTCGAAGTGAGAGGAACTTGCACCTTTCATTTACAATTTTCCACTAAGGTTTTCACACTAATATGATAGTAAATTTAGATATTTTTAGATTTCTAGGTACGAGGCATTAGTCTTCCACTCATATATTCCAGTCGAAAGGTGTTGGGTCCAACTACTTGCTTGATTCTGTAGGGCCCTTCCCAGTTTAGGCAAAGCTTTTTGACTTCAAGCTCAGGAACCATGACCTTTCTGAGGATGAGGTCGCCTTCCTTGAAGCGATGCTCTCTAATTCGTGAGTTATAGTATCTTGCAATTCTTTGTCGGTAGGTCGTGACCTTGATTTGGGCTTGCTCTTGAACACATTCCAATAGTTCAAGGTTGTTCCTTAACTCTTCATTGTTCTCAACTTCCTAGTATGCCTCAGTTTTAAGTGTTGGCTGGTTGATCTTTGCTGGGATGATTGCCTCTGTCCCATATGTCAAGTTGAAGTGAGTTTCACCCATGGCAGTAGGAAGTGTCGTTTGGTACACCCATATAATGTTATATAACTCATCCGCCCAAAGCCCTTTGGCTTTCTCTAACATTGCCTTCAATCCGTCTAGGATCATTCTATTGGTGACCTCGACTAGCTCATTAGTTTGAGGGTAGTTGACTGAGGTGTACTGCTACCTTATTCCTAGGCTTCCACACCATTCTTTGAACTTGGAGTCATTGAATTGTCGACCGTTTTTGTTTTAGTCGTAATTGTTTCCAAGGCCTCGACTTCGACTCACTTAGTGAAGTAGTTTATTGCCACGATGAGGTTTCTCCTATTCCCCATAGCAGGGGGAAAGGTCCTAGGAGATCTTGCCCCCCAAGCGATTATTGTAAATGCCCTTGTGAAATTCTCCTAGCGCATACTCACCCTCCTCTTGACGGAGGCATTTGGGATAGGGCAAGGTAAAGGATATTCTATTTTAAGTATGGCGTATCATGCTGACTACCGTTGGACTCTCCTTGCCTCATTCTTGTTAGATGGCAGCTACTCATGATGCCAGTATGCTAGAATGGGATCTATCCAGCAAGGTTCATCTTGGATGGGAACACTTGCCTCTCTTCGATGGTAGGATGTGTTAAATTCTTGATGTGCATAGTACGGCCGAAAGCTAATCCTGAATAGTTTGCAAGTTTTGACAAGTTTTGGCCATATTTGGCTCCTTGACCTCATATTCCCCATTCACCAAGTTCACAACTAATTGCGAGTTGCTGAAAACTTCAATGTGCTCGGATCCGAGGCCTTTTGCAAGTTGGAGGTTAATGGCCAAGGCCTCGTATTTAGCTTCGTTGTTGGAGGCAGGGAAACCGAACTGCAATGCATACTCTAGCTCATTATCATCCGGAGTGAGAAGTATGAGGCTGACTCCGCTTCCTTTGGGGTTGAAGGATCTACAAACCAGGTCCAGGTCGGCCAAGGCTCCTCCTCACTCTCAGGGGCTTGTTTGTCGTCATGGTTGAAGGTGCATTCAACCAAGAAGTCTGCCAATGCCTATGCCTTTATTGCATGCCTCATCTGATAGTGTAATTCAAACTCCGACAGCTTAATAGCCCACTTGGTTAGTTGACATGAAGTCTCAGGCTTCGAGAGCATCAACTTGAAGGGCTAAATGGTTAACACCAAGATGCTTTGAGCTTAAAGCTGAGGCCTCAACTTCCTAGCTGAGACCACCAACGCAAAGGCCATTTTCTCTACTTCTAGGTATCTAGTCTTGGCCTCACGGAGGACCTTCCTGACATAATATATCGGCCTTTGAATTCCCTTGTCTTCCCGAACCAGCACCGAGCTAATTGCCTCTTCCCCAACTGAGAGATACAAGAATAAGGTTTCTTTCGGGATGAGCCACGTAAGCAATAGTGGTGATGCAAAGTAGGACTTTAACTCTGAAAATCTTCTATCTATTGGAAATCCTTCAACTTCTTGATGGCCTAGAAAAAGGGTATGCATTGGTTGGTTGACTTGGACATGAATTGAGTGAAGGTTGTAACCTGATATGTGATCCTCTGGGTTTCTTTAATTGACCAAAGGGGCTCTATGTTTAGCATGACTTATATCTTCTCAAGGTTGGCCTCTATGCCTCGCTGGGTGATTACAAAATCCAGGAATTTTCCTGAGGTGAGCATTTGGTGGGGCTTAGCTTCATGTTGTACTTCATCAGTACCCCAAATGTCTCGCTGAGGTTCGAGGTGTGTTGGCTAGCCCTAAGTCTCTTCACATGTCTTTAGTAAGTGGCCCCAGCATTCTTTAGTTGGAAAGGCATCACCTTGTAGCAGTAGGTGTCGTGCTTGGTGATGAATGTGGTTTTCTCTTCTGTCGAATGCATTTTTATCTAGTTGTAGCCAGAGAAGGTGCCCATGAGGCTTAGTTGCTCATACCCCATGGTGGCATCAAAGAAATGATCAATCCTTGGTAAAGGAAAGTTGTCTTTGGGACAAGCCTTGTTGAGATTTGTGAAGTCAATGCGTATGTCGTTTCCTATTAGCTTTCTTAACTATGACCACGCTAGATAGTCATTTAGGGTAGTATACGTCTCTTATAAAGCCAGCATCAAGTAGCTTGTCCACCTCCTTTTCGATGGCTTTCCAGCCCTCCGGTGCAAAGTCCATCTTCTTTTGCCGAACTGGCCTACAACTTGAATCCATGCTCAACCTGTGAGAAATGACCGAGGGGTTAATTCCTAGCATATTAATGGAAAATCAAGCAAACATGTCGATATTGGCATTGAGGAAGCTTACCAGCTCAGAAAGTATGTCCTAAGGGAGGTGAGATCTGATTCGTATTGTTTTCTTAGGCTTGACCTGATCTAAGGGAATTAAGATGAGGTCCTCGGCCTAACGGTTCATCGCTGAGGTTGAGCCCCTCCAGTGGTAGGGCTTCCTTGTTCTTGCCTTTTAGCACTGCAACATAGCATTTTCTAGCAGTTTACTAGTTTCCCCTAACTACTCCTACACCACATTCTGTGGGGAACTTCATGGTGAGGTGGTAAGACGAGATGACCTCCTTGAGTGTGTGAAGGGTCGACCTCCCTATAATGGTGTTGTAAGGTGAGCCTATCTTCATGATCAAGAACTCAGTCATCTGAGAGATGTGCCAAGGTTTGGTCCTTATAGTGTCTGGTAAGTTTATCTTCCCTTCGGGTCTGACAGCTGCTCCAAAAAACTTAACGAATGGCACATCAATGGGTTGTAGTTCGTCTGGTGTCAGCTGCATTTTCTCAAATGTCTCATAAAATAGCATATCGTCCAAGGAGCCATTGTCTATGAGGATACTTTTCACCATGTAGTTGGCGATGATCTTGACACCACCAATGCATAGGTCGTCATTTGAGAAGTAGATGAAGTCCTTCGGCCTCGACCTCTTTTGGTGCTTGGTCCTAAATGTTATACTGTCAACTGTATGCTTTTCGAGATGAGGTAAATTCTTCCCCCGAGGCCGAGCCCCCGACTATGGCTTCAATGACTTCGGACAAGGGGTGATGGGTATGGGGTCTGGCATGTGGTTGTTGTGACGATGACATTGGGGCATTGCCTTAAACATAGTCTTTCAAGTGCCCGCGGTAGATAAGGGACTTGATCTCACTCTTGAGCTCGTAACAATCCTCTGTGTCATGGCTGGTACCGTGGTGGTACTTCTAGTACTTCTTGGGGGTTCCCCTTTCTTGCATTCCTATTCAACTTGGCCTACTACTTCATGAATTCCTCCTTCCCTACTTGCATCAATATGTGTTCAAGAAGAGTTTAGTTGCATGTACTTGTTGATGGAAGGGCTAGTATCTTCTTTTCACTGCCCTTGTTGGTGGGGTCATCACCATGGTCATCCCTTTCCTTCCTCTTCTTGTCACTGGGCCCTACTTTCAAATCTTACAAATGTTTATTGGCTTCGACTTCCTCGGTGGCGATGTACTTCTGGACCTTCTTCAAGAACTAGACTTTGGTCTTGGGTGGAGTCTTGGAAATGGACTAACTAAGGGGTCCAGGTCAGAGGCCATTGATGGTCGTGTGCATGGAGACCGAGGGGTCAAAGTCCTTGACCTCGAGTTCTTCTTGGTTGAACTTCTTCATATACGCTCGAAGGCTTCTACTTGAGGAACATCAGGGAGATGACAGTTTTCTGACACCGTCAACTACTCACAAAGTGACCCAGAAAGAGGTCCTCAAACTGTTCCCAAGAACTGATGGAATGTGGAGGCAGTGCCGAGAACCATCGTTGTGTTGCTCCCTTGAATGTGGTCAGGAAGGCTCGGCACATGATGGCGTTAGAGTATCTATGGAGGAGAATGAGGGCCCATAAGCTTTCTAGGAGGTCCTTAGGGTCTGTACTCCCATCATAGGTCTCTACTGTTGGGGCCTTGAAGTTTTGCGGGAGGGGCTTAGAGATGATGGAATCCACGAAGGTCTCCATCCGGGTTAATGAGGCATGGCAACTGACGAAGGCATCACCTCAGCCCTCCTTTACTTTGTGAAGTTGATCCTTAATGGTGCTAATTTGCACCTGAATATCTTCGAGGCATTGGTCGATGTATGGCATCGTTGCTTCGGTCTGGTCTGGGTTCTCTCTCATGTGGGACAGGCTGGCTCTATTCTTGAAATGCTTGGATGTTGGCACATCCTGAGCCTTGCTGGCATGATGATAATTGAGGAGTTTGCGGAGGTCGAAAACTAGCGGGGGAGAGGCATGGTGCCTACTTGGGGTGTAAATGGATTGAATTCGAATCGGATCAGGCAATATCTGAATTCGAATCTGATTAGAAAATCCAGTATCGAAATTCAATTCGATATCCGACAGATTGAAAATTAATATATGAATTTGAATTCGATTAAATATTTGAATATTCGAATCAATTCAAATTTGATTAATTAATTATTTTGGATAATTAATAAATATATAAAATAAATATTTTATTGATATAAAGTATATAAATATATAAAATATTTATATAACTTAATTATTACAGATATATATAAAATAATTTATATATTATATATAAGAAATAAATAATCGGTCGAATTCTGATATTTATCAAATTGAATCAGGTCATATCTGAATTCAAATCTAATTAATTATTCGGTAAGAATAGGATATCCAAATTCGACCGATTAGATATTTGAATTATCTGAATTCAATTGGATTATGTTGAATATCAAATTCGAAATCGGATTTTCTAATACCATTGACACCTCTAGCACCTGCCCCCTACCGTTCGGGGGGACTGTAGTGGCCTAAGCACCTATCGTCATCCCGGTTGGTTGTCGTGTAGCTTTGTTGTCAGTCGTGGTTTTGCGCTCGGCGTGGGATCCCGTGGGTCACCCCCTTGGTTGGGGAGCTGAGGGGTCTTGGAACGGGGCTTGCTAGCCAATCAACTATTACTGTCGGATTTCGAGGGTCGGCCCGACTGGCTTAGAGGGGTATGTGCAGAATGCCCACCATGTTGACCATGGCTTCCGATGGGGTGGCCACCCTATGGGCGGCCTCTTGCTGGATGCCCTATGTTATTCAACCGCTAGGCTAGGTTGTCTAGCCTATTTAGGACCAACTCGAACTGGTTGATCATGACTAAGTTCTAAACATTGGGAATGGTGTCTTGCTTGTCAACCATTTCGGAGACACTAGTTTATTAGTTTAGATTTGTTTTTCTTAGGGGAAAGTTTTGAAGATGTTTCCACAGACGATGCCAATTGTTGCTGTCAAACATGGAGTCGAAGGCAACAATGTAATTTCTGGTGTTCGAGGCTAACGAGTCCAACCTCCTAAGAGAAAAAGACGTTAGAGGCCCCGAGAGTTACCCCAGGGGCATAGACTCTGATGGTCAAGTTAGCCGAGAGTTGTAAGGGGTCGAACCAAGTAAAAGACAAAACTTAGAGCTTAAGTCTCTGTGTGTTTACCTCACTGTGTGAGTCCCTTTTATAGCCAGAGTTGCCTTAGAAGAGGGGGCAGTTGGGAGCATGTGGTGGTGGTTGGTAATGGTTGATGATGGATGGACATGATGCATCTGGTCAATGCCACGTGTCAATATATATTTGTAAATAAATTAAGAATAAATCTATGATGCTAGAAAAGAATGATATCAAAAGATTTTTTACCGATCAAAACACAAGAATTTTGATGAATACCACTTGAATGATTGCTTACCAGTTTTATCATAGTGGTTGATTGGTTATAAATTTTTCAAGTATCACAGTCGAACCCATCAATTTGAGTAATCCTTGTGCAAATGACTTTGTTTATGTTAGGAATGTTTCTACCTTACCCAATAGGTACTCATTCTGTCAAGGTGGGTTTTCTTGTTGGAAAAATGAATTTTTGGGTAGGGAAGGGTTTTGGGCTTTTACAACCTATATGGGTATGGCATTAGGCTAAACCTGACTCTACCCTACCCGCATATTAGTGGAAGACATGAATTCTTATATTGGGTGTTAAGTTTAATAATATTTTAAATTTTATATAAAAAATAATTGATAGTTTGTGTTTTCTAGATGTTTTAATCAAATAATTAGAAAATCTAGTATTTTTTGTGTTACTTACTTGTTTATTGGTTATGTATAAATTGGAAATAATATGAAATTAGATGCGAGTTCTGGACCCAGCTTGCCAACCTGAGTCACCCCACCCTCAAATGTGGGGAGGGTTTTGCATTTTCGTGTATGGGGAGGGTTAGATTTTGAAAATCCAACCCACTACAAGTTTTAGAAAGGATAAAGAATGGAAAGATTAAGAAGACAGGTAGGGTCTCAAATTTATAAAACTCTCCCTGAACCTGCCCCATTGCCATCCATTTGTTTAGTCTAGGCAAAAAGTTCACCCGATCCATAAACCCAATGTGCCCTAACCTGAAAAAAGCTGGTTAGGGTCTCATATTAAGTGAACCTCTTTTCAAACTGGCATTGATCCAGACTATTGAACTGCTCGACCCATTTGAGCTAAACGATTTAACCTGTAGTTTTGGTTAAAAAAACAAAAAAAGCAAAAACAAAAGAAAAAACCATTGATCTGGCCTAAGACTAACTGACCCGAACAGTTGAATCGTTGACCCATGGATAAACCCTCACCTGAATATTTAGGATTAGGACTTACCATTTGCTTTGCTGATGTAAACTAAAAAGTTATCTGACCCGAAATTTCCTTGACCCGATCCGACTGTCAGGTCTTTGTTCTTGGAAGATCCTTTTGCAATATTCTTCTTTTATGGACTTCGTTTGCTAGAGTATTGAAAATGGATAAGATCATCAACATATTGTTCAAATTGATTCTGTCTGCAAGAATTTCATGGAAGATCAATGTCAATATCCATTAGGCTCCACCTTAAGACTACAAATACAAATATGCACAGTTCACGAAAACGACAGCATTTGTATTTGTATTTTCACACTTCACAAATGGAGTGAGACTCAGTTTGGAAGCAGTACAAATGCAAATATGTATAGTATAAATACATACAAAATAATATAAAATATAAGGTTTTGCACTCTACATATTTGCATTTGTACTCCTTCTAAACTCAGCCTAATGTGTAAATAAATTGAAATCAAATTCACAAAATATAATTTAGTTTATTGTCAAATAATAGCTACCAATGTAAACAAATTGGAGAAATCAAAATCAAAATTTGAATGATTTAGTTTATTGTACATTTGGGGAATTGATGTTTAAGTATGTGTTTGCTATAGCTTTTATTTATTAAATAAACCTTTGTATATGATTTGCTTTCAAAATCAAGAAAAGTATTTGATAAATCATTTATTGTAATTAGGTGCCACATCAGCAGAGCAGAGAATAAACGCTCAACTGTTGGGAGAAGCATTAAAATGAAACTTCACTCAATGGTTGGTGCACATATAAATCAAAACCCACTTTTGTAAATGCCAATGCGTATGGATAAATATGATGGAAAAAATGCTGATTTAGCGATGATATGATAGCGTTTTGAGAAATGCCTATCACGAAATGCCCATGAAACAAAACACACGCTAAGCTTTTGAGCTTTCATTTGTGATAAAGAGTTACCTTCTACTTTCAAATTTCTATACTCTTGCTCCCATCATTAGCCTTCCATCAATTTTGAACTTTTGTAAGACCATTTTACCCTCCCCCTATTCCATATCCAAAACCCAAGTTTTGAACATTTCCTAATTATACTGAGGTGATGTTTGGCATTGATGATGGTTACTTGAAAATCACTGCCATGTTGGAGTCACATTCGGTGTTAAAAATTTTGTTTGGTTGACTAATTTTGATGATTTTCAGAAAATTGGCCAAAAATCGATTCTTGAAATCAGACCTTTTTAGGAATCACGTTTTTTTCGATGATTTCCTGATTTCTAGTTGATTCCAATTTTTCGAGGATGACATGATATCCAACATGGCATTGAATAATAACTCTATTACAAAAATAATCAACCCTTGAAATTAGTATTAAACAGATTTTACATGGCAGAAATGATACCAAATAACGAAATTTACTAAAGTTTGAAAAAAAAACTAATTTCAAATTTGAAAAATCAATAAGGAAGAATCAACATCAATGCCAGACATCACCTTAATTAACTTAATTAATTAGACTTAGTTAATTGTCTTTATTTGTTTAATTAACCTAATTTAATTAATTTATTTAAACATTTTTTTGTGATTGCTTCTTTCAATTCCACGCATCATTTTAGATATAGGTTTGTGCATTAATCTAGACCATCCGTTTGAGTTTTCTATGCACCCTCTCTGTCTCCTACCCCTTAATTGCGATAAGTGTATAATATATAACTAGCAGGGTCCCGTGCGATGCACAGGAAAATTTGAAAGATTTAATAATTTTATTTTTATTTAATGTTGATTTATAAAAAACTAATTATTGTTAATTGAATATGAATAAATATTTTTTAATAAACTTAGTTTTATTAATAATTTGTAATATTTTAAATAATTTTTATTCTTTTTATTATTTTTAAATGAAAATTTGATTAATTTTAAATAAATAAAAATAGTTATAAAAGCTAACATTTTTATTAATTCCACTAATAATTAGCAATTATATAGGAATGACAACAGGGTGGGTTCAGGGCAGGGCACTCCATCCCTTTCCCTACCCCATACATAGTCAAGACACTCTACCCCATCCCCAGTGTCATGTGGGTTCTAGGCAAGGTAATCACTCCTCAATGTAGGGCGAGTTTAGGGGCAAGGCACCCCACCCCTCATCAAGGATGGAGAATCCTCGAATTTTCCTACCTCGTCCCTAGTACTAGACGGGTTCAAGTAGAAATGTAAATTGGGTCGTGTTGGGCCGGCATGACACGACCCGCATGTGGCCCACACAAAGTGTGAGTTGTGCTGTGCTGGCCCACGAGGTGTCCCGAGTTGTGCCTCCCTCCTTTAAGCTAATTTGGGGGTTTGGTTCGACACAACCCACAGCTCAAGCCCACACGGACCTTTGCCGTGCTGTGGGTCGGGCTGGTCCATGGGCTAAGCCTTGGGCCAGGCCATGCCGTGCACCAAGCTAAGCTCAAGGCAAGGCACCCACTCCTCATCCAAGGTTTTTAAATTGTTATTAAATATATATCTTTTGATTTGGTAGTTTACTAACAAATTACACTAACTCATTTTTTATTTTTCAATATAAATTAATTAATAATTTCATTTTCTAACATTATAATATTTTGTTCCCCCATTTTTATTTGGTTATTAATTATAATAATAACAACAATTAAAATTTTATACTTTTGATAATTGTTAAATATAATTCTCAATTTTATAGAAATTAGTTAAAGAGTTTTCAATTTCTATAAAATGTTGTTAATGAGTTAATTAATAACAATATTTACTAGTTTTTGGTAATTTACTAACCGTATTTATTAACTTTTGGTAATAATACTATTTAATACTCATTAAATACTTTTAGGGATTGATTAGGGTGTGGGGAAACATGATATTTTCCTATTGGTTTAAATGAGATACCTTAGGAGAGAGATTATGGGAATACTTTTAGGTAATTGGGTGACATGGCTTAATGGGAGTGGTGGGAAGAGGAGAGGAGAGAAAGTCAAAGAGAATGCAGGATGGGGATAATGGAGCAAGGAGAGGCATGGTGACAGGGACCTGTGCTTTGTTAAGCGATAGTTAAACAATAGAAATACATAAAAGTGTATAATTGTTTTATATTTTAACTTTTTAATAAACAATTTGATCAAATTCAACTTGAGTTGGTTAGTTTTCTAGTATTTTAGATCGACTTTGGTTTAATTAATATATATTAATATTTTATATTTTAAATTTAATTTTTTAATATGAGAAAGTAAGCAAATTCCCATATTTGTTAGTCTAAAATATTTTATATCATAGATTTAATTTTTGTAATTTATTTTTTAATAATATCATTGTAATTTATGAAATTTAAAGTTAATTTTTTAATTTTAAATCTTTTGAGCAAACAAACTAAACCAAAAATAGACCTAAATCGGTACAACCCGAGTTGGTGGGTTTTCGTTAATGGTCAATCAGTTTCGAGTGACAAACTGTGGAGTTGACCAGATCGATTTGATTGGCGAAACAGCTTGCAACTGGACTGAACCAATCATTGAACACTCCTAATTTCAACTAAATTTATAGTCTAATTTCTAATAAATAACAATAGTTTAATCTCCAATAATTATTAAAAATTTATGGTAAACGTACACAATCAATGAAAATAAGTTTATAATGAAAATATAATAGATATATAATAAAAATATAATAAATACTGAAAATATACTAAATGAGTCAGTAAATAGTGTAATATTAAATAATAGTTTATTTATAATAAGTATTAATCTATAAATTATAAAAAAGATATAATTACTAAAAATAAATTAATAACAAAAGTACAATAAATATGATAAATAAAATTTCAGAAGTTAAATAATATTTGTTTAATCTCCAATAATTATTGACAATTTTCTATTAAATAAAAAGTAAAATACATTTATAAATAATTATTAAAAACATATTTATGAAAAAACAATAAATAATTACTAAAAAAAATAAATATTAATTATATTATATATAAATATATAATGAATATACACTATTATTGTAAAATTATTACTAATAAATATAATTTTGTTGTTAGCTATTTTCTATAATTATTAATTGATATAACTGAAGTTAGTTATTTACAATATTATTTAGTTATTGAAATACTAATGTTATTGAAATTCTTAAAATATTAATTATTTATTGAATTTAATATTTCATAAAATTATAATTATACTGTTATTACATAATTCATTATTGATTTTGTAAAATGTTAAATTATTATTAATAATAATATTATGAATTCTATTGTAATTATTTTTCTACTTTTAAGAATTTTTTTAATTTATTACATAATTTCGTTATTTTTAACTATTTAAAATTTTGTCATGTTAAATATTTTGTTATTCAAATAATATGTAAAATATTTAAAAATATTCATTATTTGAATTTTATGTATTTTAATCTTATAGTGTAATATTAAATGTTGTGCTATATTATTTAGCTATTTTTAATTTTATTTATTGTGTTATATTATTTAGCTATTTTTAATGATTCATTTTATGTTAAATTTTTATTCTACGAATAACATTTAAGTTGAATAATTTTTAAAGTTATAATTTATATTGTTACTACATAATTATGATGAAATTTGTAAAAATATTAATAATATGAATATTATTAAATCTATTAATTTTTTGTGTTTGAATAAATATTTGAAATTTAGTATATAATTATAATTCTGAATTTTTTTAATTGAAACTTTCTTTAGATAGATATAGATAAAAAGTGGGAGAGAGGATAAATAGGAATTAGCTAGAGATAGTTTAGTGGATAATCTCTCTACTAAATTAGAGATAATTGAAGAGATAAATAGGAGTTAAAGATAATTTAGGAGATAAATAAGAATTAGAGACAATTTAGGAGAAAGTGGGGGAAAGTGGCGCCTCTTTATTTATCAAAAAATAAATGCTATTTTTTTTTATATTTATATGGGGATTTCCCCGTTTATCAAAATATATGGATAAATTCATGCTTATCACTAATGTTTTAAAAACTGACTTGGAGCCGGAACCATTATGGCCACTGGTTTCCAAGTTAACGGTTCACCTATCAAATTCAAATAAATGGTCTGTTTTAACAAAAATTTTAAAAATTAAAAACATCAAAAAACTATTGAACGAGTTGATTGATTTAACAGTTCAACCTCTGGATGAATGAATCGTTGACCAATTCAGCAAATTTTTAGCAGAGACTAAGTTTAAGGTAAAATGGAACCGGTTGTCTTGACAATTCAACGGTACAACCGTTCAGGTATTACTTATCACTGTCCTTCAAAACATTTTGTTACATATCATGCAATTTTTCTTTTTCTTTTTTTTTTTTTCTTTTTTCCATTTTTTTGGTCTTGGGGTAGTGACGTGACATTTTACTACCTCAACTTCTGAAAATGTGCATTCTACGTCTCACACGCCATTAATGGACATTACAGTGGGTGATAAATTTACCAACTGCCCAATTTAGTACCTTGTACTTGGTGTGTAGCTTCTTTGCAACAAGCAACATTATTCTTACCCCTTTTTGAATCTCTCTTTTTCTCTCTCTCCAAACCAGAGTGTCTAACACCAGCTCTGTTGGAATTCTTAAAAAGATGTTGATAACGTATAGCTAGATCGATCCACAGTTTTCATTCAAGGTTCTGATGGAGGAATGTACCAGTGTTAATGCAAACGTTCTTGGAGATACGCCAGCTCTTGACTCTTGTCGTTGGATCGATTGTAAGCTTCATTCTCATGTATCTTTTAGCCCCAACAGTGGCTACGTTACTGTTGAATCTTCCTGCGATCTCCGGAGAGCCACATCTTTGAATCAGGAGCATAAAATATACAATGTTCTTAATCGGTTTGAGATGTTTGTGTATAAAGGAACTCTGTTTGTTGCAGAGCTTGTGGGCTCTACGATTTTAAACGGGTTGATTAAACGATGAGGAAGAAGATGGACCCCAATTTTGAGATACAAAATAAGCTTCCACCAACCGTATTAATGCTCTTAATTGTGTGATTCATATGGAGCAGAGCAATAACCTCAGTTTCTGCCGGAGAATGGTGGTTCTAAGGTGTTTAAATAGAACTCTTGGAGGTGTCTCATTTGTGATCCTGATGATGTTGATGGGATCACAGAAAGTTAAAGAGGGCAACCGGAGGGGGAGTTAGCTAAAGAGAAGGTGAGGTTGATACGGGGGACCCAGGATTTATAGAGGATGCAGTCTATCATTAAGACTGTGTTTGGTTTTGTGGGCATTTATTGAAAAAATGCGGTTACATCAATGTCACGTAAGCCTTTATCAAATAAATGGTAGAAAACTAAAACACTTTGATTTTTGTGCATGGGTCATTTGAGGAAATGTCAAATTCTTGTTTATCTAACACCCTCCATTATTTTTTGAAACAAAATGCTAATGTGGCACACTTTAATGGGTATTGATATGAGGTAAAAAGTAAAGAAGGTTTAAAGTGATGCCCAACCAAACAATAAAAATAAAAAACATTTAACATAAAAAAATACAAATAAATGACTCATTCATAAACGCCCATAGAATCAAATACATACTAAATGATTAGATTTTTTTTTTTCTTTTTTTGTTAACTTTTAGGAAAATGAGAGCAAATATAGAGTTGGTTTTCATTAAGCTCGGTTGAAGCGATTAAGAAAAGAAATAATCAAATAGTTATGATGTCATTGAGCTCGGTTGAAGGAGGTAATTGAAACTCTAGAAAAATATGTTTCTCTGATGTTCAACAAGTTGGTTTGGGTACCTTTTCATCCAAAAACAAATCAGAAATGGCCAAGAGGACAAACCCACCTTCCAATATTCTACCTTATCCAAGCTATAGAGCTTTCAATGGATCCTATCACCAACTGTGGTTGTCAATGGTAATTGAAACTCAAGAGAAAAATATGCCTCCCAGTGGAAATTGCAAATTTTAAAAAGGAGGAAATGCTCCTTTTTCTGGTGGATAAAAGTGCCACGTTGTGCATGGATGAGACTATCTCAAATTTCTCATGTCCCATTCAGAATTTCAATGACTTATGACTTATTTGCTCAATGATGAATTATAATCACTATGGGGCGTTAAAAAAAAATTATTTTATTCCTTAATTTTATTATATTTCAATAATGTATTTCTTGAGTTATTTTTTGCATTTCATTTTCTGCCCCTACTAACAAAAATTCAGAAAAAATAAATAAATACACCACCTAAGTCAATTCCTTTGCATTTCGTTCTCTCTCTCTCTAAAACCATCAGTCTTTTTCACCCTAATAGATGTACATTATATTTTTCTTTTAGTTGGTAGGTTTGAGTTTTAGTTATTTTATTTTTCTCCATCAATTTGTCAACAGATCTGGTTGCTCTGTCAATTCTAACTATGACCCTCCAAAAATTATGGTAGCCAAATCACGCAGTAGACAAGCAGATAATCAAACAAATAAAAAATTATGATCTGTTTACAAATTGTGAGCAGCATGTGAACGAATGCTTGAATAGCAAGTACAATATACCAATCCCTATTATACATTAACTATTTTTTTTTGGTAAGATTATTCATTAACTAATGAGAAATCGATTCTAGTTTGGTCCGATGGAAAATATATAAAAGAGAAACAGAAATTTGATGGAATTTTCCCTCAATTTTTTCTCAACCTGCTCAACGGCAACGCCCCCATTTATTTATGGTTTGGGTTGAGATTTTTTAGTAGCAGTTAGACCTGGCAATTGGGTTGGATGGATTGGGTTCAGGTTGGGTTAAGCTTCGGGTTGATTTTGTGTGGGGTTGAATTTCGGGTTAGTATGTCAAAATGCTAGACCCTAACCTAAATGTTCAGGTTAGGGATGACCCATGGGTCAATTTGGGTCATTAAAAAAATAATTGAAATTTAAAAAAATAAAAAAATTACATGAAAAATATCAAAATTAAAAGAATTAACCTTAAAATTCTAAATATAAAATAAAAATTTGAACATTTAACAATTTAAAGAGTAAACAATAAAAAGTAAAGACTAAATAGAAAAATTAAAGAGTGGAAACTTCTAATAATGCATAAATAATCCCAATTAGACTTGACAATTGGGTCAGCGGGTTGACCCATGACCCAACTCAGTTTTGGGTCAGGTCGGATCATTTTCACATTCGGGCAGCTAAATATGAGACCCTAACCCTATTTTTTCAGTTTGAATTGGATTGGGTTTGCGGGTTGGGTCAACTTTTTGCTAGGTCTAATAGCAGTTGTTAATGGGTCATCAACCCAATGGATTCATTTTTAATGATCAGGTGGATTGGGCCATGGTTTACCCAATAGGTAACCAATTAAATACAGGGCTGTCAATGGGTCGGCCGGTCGGGTCTAGGTCAGGAGAGTCCTGAACTTATTATTAATTGGGACTATATCACAGACCCAGAGTTGGGTCTATTGGGTCCAAACCCGATTATACTAAAAATTATTTATATGTTAATAAAAATGATTAAAATATTAAATTATTTATATGTTAATAAGTTAAATATTTTAACTAATACTATCTCATACATTATCTATCAAATATATTATTTCAAACATGAAATATGATAAAATTATAAGAAAATATATAAGATTTTATATATTTAATAAAATAATCAGTTTTTGATAGAAAAGAACCGGAGCCGACCCAATTATTAATCAAGACAAATCAGGAATTAAAACTGACATAATCTGTTCGATTCGGTTTGGTTTGGGCAGTTTGGTAGAACTTACCTATTGACAGCCCTAACCATTTAGATTTGTTCTCTTCTCTTATTGTTTGTTGGTCTCTGGATTCATGGGGCCTATTTGATCTATACCCAGAAAAAAAAAAAAGGTAAAAGACTTAAATATATCCTAAGTTTTGATAAATTAATTTAAGTGTACCCTGAGTTTTTTTTAAAAAGACTTAAACATATCTTATAACTCTTTTATCCTTTATTTTCTTTCAAAATTTCAAAATAAACCCTGAATTTTTCAAATTCATAGGAGGTGGATCTCTCTCTTTTCCACTTCAACACTCAAACCCATTTTTCCTTCAATTTAGAGTTCCATAGCCACCCCTCAAACACCAACCCCCCCCCCCCCCAAAAAAAAAAATAATAATAATAATAATAAAAAGAGATAAGCGATAAGATTGTCACGCTTGCCTCATAGAGAACCATTTCTCCCAAGACTCTGGTAAGTTCTTATTTTGATTTTTCATTAATTAGTGGAGATTTGATGACAATATTTAGTTACTCATTTCCAACTGTCAATGAATTTATCAAAACAATTTCATATTAGTTTCACGATGCACTTGTTTTTAATGTTGTTTGGATTTTGTTTTTTGAAAAAAAAATGTTGTTTAGTGTATTAGTTGATTGAATGTCAACTCAAAACACACAAATAAATGATAAAATAACGAGAAAAAATCATACCTGAAGTAGTCATATGCATGAACCAAATTTCCTTGACTTTATTCTTTATCAAATATTCCCAAAACGGATTGGCTAGCAGGCTAGATCGATCCTCTTTCTTGATCTCAAGTATTTGCCTTGGAAAACTTACTTACTGAATGCCAATAAACTTGTTCAATCCTACTTATTTTCTTCCTACATGCAAGGGTGCTCATAAAAAACCAAAAAACCCAAACTAAATCGAGCAAACTGAACCTAAAAAATGCGATTATTCGGTGGGATGTGTATGTACGTATATATGTTATTGTATATGTTATAAATATAAGAAACGGAACCGGCCAACCGATTAATCGATGATATCGATTTGGTTTGGATTTGGAGATTTGAAAAAAAAAAAAACGAAAGGACTAATTCAATTTCTAAAAAACCCTTATGATTCGATTAAACTAACTACGAACACCCCTATTTATGTGTCATATTTCTAACAAAGTGTCACAACAATCTTGGGAGGGCTGGACTGGACTAGTTTTGAAGTTAACTTCCGGCACTTTAGCACAAAGTGTCTCCTATCCTATCAAGTTGAAGCTCAAGCATGAGTTGAGCTCTTGAGCAGAGTCACTGGTACCCGAGAAAAAAAACTAGATACATCCATTGTCTATGGTTCATAATATTAAATCAACAGAAAGATTTGGTATAGATGAAATAGTGAAAGTAGTTTTAGGTGTAAAAATAAAATGCCCTACGATTGTACACCTTTTTTTTTTTCTGAGAAAAAGTCAATGAACATGTATATATATAGTTGGGCCAGGTTTGGGTTGGGTTGCGTTTGAGCTATTTAAGGACTAAGTCCAGGCCTGGCCCAAAAAATAAAAAAGTCTGACTTCTTACGTTTGATTCCAACCCGAGAATCAAAAGTCCAAGCTCAGCCAGTATAAAATTTTAGACTAGGCTTATTTGGACTTAGGCTAGGTCCACTCAAATTGCACCCCTAATAAATCCTATATCCTATCTAATGATTCCGTGGATTTTATAAAGATTAGTTTGGATTCATATTTGCTAAGGATGTTGGATATCTAAATCTGATATAGGCCAATTTATTTTGTAATAAAAAAAAAACAATCTATACAAAGATAAAATACAAACAGTTTCTTTTTTACTATTTTTGTCATATATATTTCAAAGAAAATGGGGTATACACGTCTTTTTACAAAACCACATACTATATATTATTGGATATAGGGGTGATCTGAATTCGATCCAATTTTTAAATGGATCCTATTTTTCGATTCGATCTGGTCCAAATATAATTCAAATAGGATCATGATGCAGTATGCTTGCACCCACCCCTATATATAGTAGGGCTAGTGAAAGATAGAAAGAGTTATTGTAAAAAAATCAGAAGCTCGTCTTGGGAAAATCTAGTTTTGGTTGGTAAGATTAAGGAAAGCCATCCAATCCAACCATTTTACACCTTTTGGTTTTGAATTCAGCGTTGCAAGAAGATTGTTTTGAATTTGATGCCGGAATCCAATTCAACAATTTTGAATTTGATAAAAATGTTCGACCAATTCCAATTTGATTGATTTATATATTTAGAGATCAGATTCAAATCCCTAGCCGTGATTGTGTCAACCCCGGGACAAGTCATGAAAGCATCCATCTTCCATACATGGTGAATCCATGGAATAATATAAATTTACATCGGCGACAAGCGTGTCTTGCCTTATTATGTGGATCTGACGGCTTCATGTATTGGGGGTTTCACTTTGTCATAAAAACAATGTCACAGAATTAGTTAGAATCGGTTACAATCGTTAAAGATTAGCTATAGTTGAGTTGTAACAATTTTTCCGTGTATAAAACTCAATTGAGGCATTGAATTGAAATGCAATAACAGTTTCAAGAATTCAAAAAATTCTTATGGTTGTGGGTCATACCTAGGGAGTTAGTACTGCCTCTAAGTGTATCTTAGAAATCTCTAAGTTATAGTTCGATTGTAATAAATTGGTATCAGAGCTAGAACCTCGGCCATGGTAGATGCTACACAATCAAAAACCAGTGAAGAAGCCCTTGAGGAAGGTGAATGACAAACTTGTAAAACATGAGTCATAGATTACAGAACTGGGCTGTAAGGTGGATGGTCTGACACTACAAATCGTAGAGTTGGGGAGGTGCTTGACGATGGAGAAAAAGAAGGAGGAGGAGAGTTCACCTCTACCCAAGAAGGTGCCCCAATAGCGGCAAAAGATCAAGATAGTAATCGAGCCAAGTCCCATTCAGAGGGATGGTGTTCCAAGAAACCCAAGATGGAATTCCCTTTTTTTGATGGAGAGAACCCACGACAGAGAAAGAAATGGCAGCATATGCTTCATTCTGTTGTGATGAAAGGTGGTGGCCTGGCCATAGATGTAAGAAAAAGTTGTTCAATATGATCATAGCCACAATACCTGACAAAGAAGATGACGAAGGTCCTGGAGAGTCAAAAAGTACATTGGAGGAAATTGTTGCAGAAGGGGACATGGAATTGTTTGTGCATGCACTAACAGACAGTACAGCCTAACACATACTCAAGATTCAAGGATTGGCCAAGAGGAAGCCAATTACTATTCTCATAGATGGTGGGAGCACCCACTATTTCTTAGATTCACAGGTAGCACAACAAGTAGGATGGCTAATCAAGGAAGTAGGACAGATGTCAATGATGGTAGTTGATGGTAGCAAGATGATCATCATAACTGTATACCGTGGATTTATTTGGAAGATGCAAGGGAATGGAATTTTCAGCAGATGTTAGAACCATTAGATTGGGAGGATGTGATATGGTCCTCGGAGTTGATTGGATGAAAACTCATGGTCCAGTCATTTTCGACTTTAGCAAAATCCAACTAACAATTAGTCGGAAGGGAAATGTGTCATTGAAAGGCCTGACGGAAGAAGTAGAACTGCAATCTATCAATGTTAATTCACTACATAAAATGATCAAGAGAAAGTTTTACAGCCTTTTCGGACAATTATACTTGATGAACACCACAACAGAACAACACTCACAAGTAACACACTCTTACCAAATTGAGGGATTGTTATTTGAATTTTCTATAGTGTTTGAAAAACCAACTACACTACCACCACACAGGCTCAAGACCATCAAATACACCTCAATCCAAATGCAACCCCTGTTATATATAGGCCTTATAGGTATCCATATGTATAAAAGGCAAGGGTAGAAAATTTGGTGAAGGAAATGCTAAAAATTGGCATTATTAGACCAAGCACTAATGCTTTTGCCTCACTTGTAATCTTAGTAAAAAAAAAAAAAGATGGCAGTTGGAGGTTTTGTATTGATTACCGAACCCTAAATAACATAACAGTTAAGGATAAGTATCCTATTCCCTTGATTGATAACTTGTTGGATGAGTTGGGGGCGCTAAAGTATTCTCCAAACTATATCTAAGGGCAGGCTACCACCAAATTAGAATGAAATAGGATGTGCACAAGACTCCATTCAAAACACAATAAGGGCATTATGAATTTAGCGCGATGCCCCTTTGGTCTCACCAATGCCTTGACAATTTTTCAGTCTATTATGAATGAGATGTTTAGCCCTTACCTTAGGCATTTTGTGTTGGTGTTTTTTTATGATATTTTGGTCTACAGCATGGACTTCCCACATATATGGAACACCTAAGGGTGGTGCTTGCAGTGCTGCAATAGAATCAGTTTTATGCAAAAATGTCCAAATTCTCCTTTGCGCAAGGACAAATTGAATTTCTTGGCCATATTATATCAGGAGAGGGGGTGGCCGCAGATCCAACTAAGGTGGAAAACATGGTGTCTTGGCCCAAACCAACTAATGTGAAGGCTTTAAGAGGATTATTCGGCCTAACTGGTTATTATAGGAAGTTCATCCAAAATTATAGTCATTAGCAAGCCCTTAATAGAACTACACAAGAAAGATAATTTTCATTGGAATGAAGTTGTTGATAAAGCCTTCGAGTCCTTGAAAAAAATTATGGTCACTGTTCCTATTCTTACCTTACCTGATTTCAAAAAGGAGTTTGTGGTAGAGACTGATGCATGTCACTCAGGCATTGGTGTTGTCCTTATGCAAAATGGAAAGCCATTAGCATATCTCAACAAGGCATTGAGCCCCAAGAATTTGGGCCTCTCTATTTATGAAAAAGAACTTAAGGTAATAGTTTTTGCAGTCACAAGATGGAGGTCTTACCTATTAAGACAGTAGTTTACTATACGAACTGACCATCAAAGCTTAAAATACTCGTTAGAACAAAAATTGTCACAAGTGGCTTGCTAAGTTGTTGGGATTCAAGTACGAAATGGAATACAAGAAGAGAGTGGAGAATAGAGGTGTTGATGCTCTTTCTCGACTAACTGAAGATCAAGGTTGTTGCAATGTTGTGTCTTGTGTTCAGCCATTATGGATGGAAGAAATCAGCAACAGCTATGAACAAAGTGATAAAGCCAAACAACTCATTACAACCCTTTGCATCATGTTAAACCCCACTATCATTATCACCAAGGCATTTTGCGGTACCAAGGCAGAATTTTTGTGGGCTCTAACAACACCCTAAAGACACAACTTCTTAGTAGCCTACACACTTCAGCTGTAGGGGGCATTCAAGCATGCTATAATAGGGTTAAACCTCTTTTCTATTGGCTGGGTCTAAGAATAGATGTTAAAAAGTTTGTGATTGAATGCGATGTATGTCAATGAAACAAAGAAGAGATTGTCCCTTATCTGGGGGTTGCTTCAACCACTATACCTGATCAGTCATAGAGACATATTTGCATGGATTTTGTCGAAAGACTTCTTAAGCCAGTAGGCAAAGAACCATCATGGTCATCATTGATAGGTTTACCAATTATGCCCACTGTATCCCCTTAGCACATCCATTTTCTATAGAGTCCATTGCTCTCTTATTCCTAGATTACATCCACAAACTCAATCACTTACCCCAAACCATTATTATAGATAGAGACAAAATCTTTGTTAGTGGATTTTGGAGGGAGTTCTTTAAACTATTAGGGACTAAGCTCCATTTCAGTTCATCCTATCATTCTCAAACAGATGGGTAGACTGAGAGACTCAAAAGGTGCTTGGAAATATATCTCCGACGCATGGCAAGTCAAAGACCTAAATAGTGGTGCAAATGATTGTCCTTGGATGAATGGTGGTACAATACCAACTACCGTATTGCCTTAAGAATGATGCCATTTCAGGCCCTTTATGGTTTATGCTCCACCCCAATTGTTTATTGGCCCACAATTGAAGTATATAGTAGTAGTAATCGATCAATTTTTGCTATAGAAATAGCAAATGATACAACTCAACAAAGATAATCTCTCACTGGTATAAAATAGAATGTCATGTTTCCCAATTCAAAAGGAAGGTTGGGCCAAATATTAGTCCCCAATCCACACTACTAATGATGGGGACTAATATTTGGCCCAACCTTCATTTTGAACCCTATCCTAATCAAATATCAGTTCAAAAGGAAGGTTGGGTCAAATGTCATGAAAACAAAGTCATCTATCCTAATCAAATAATTAATTAAGGCTTTGCAAAGCTACACACTGATGAGGTCAACTATTCATAGGAACTCTTCACAGTAAGTGTTAAAGGATGTAAGAGTTACTAATGCTATATGTTATATATTGATAGAACCTATATTCCAAATAATAGAGATGTGACGCTTGGTTATGTGTTGTTAACAAATGATTACGAAGTGTTAATAGCAACAAGTCACCCGTGCAAGGCATGTGATGCAACAGAGGCAAAATGGAAAACTCTCATAGTTGGACTTGAGGAAGTAAGAATGAGAAAGATACCTTCTTTGGCAGTTCTGTTAGAAGTTCAACATACGGTGGATCTTGTAAGTAGAAACATAACTAAATGTACTTGGCGTGAGATGCCGTATCTAGACCAGATCTTCAGCTTTACTGAAGTGTTTTGATCTATGTATATACTGTATGTAAATAGGAAGGAAAATGATTCGACTCATAGTTTAGCAATAAGTTTATTTGTTACTTGTTCATCTCATCTTGAACAACATCAATAATCAATTTTGTATAATCATTTCAAATACGAGTAAAATGTTTAAGGGTAAATCTGACCAAATAAGTTTTCTCTATTAGACTGTTGTTGTTTATTATATTAGATGGCTAGAAATAAGTCTTTATTTGGAGGTATCTTTTTTTTTTTTTTTGTGGATTGGGTTATTAGGATAGTCTTATATAAGTTTTAGAGAATCAGATTGAGCATCAACTTGGAAAAAAGAGAGGTTCATAGATCAGAAGTTCAACTAGGGCTGGACCTATTTATCTTAGTTTTAATTTTTTATATTAAAAACTTAGATTTGAGATAAAAAAAGGCATCTTTTGGCAAAAATAGTAGGCCTTGGAAAAATTAAGATCTTGAAAAGTTACCCCCAAAAAAAAAAAAAAAAAAAGATCACCCCAATAGAACATCTCAAAAAGTTATGGTCCGGAAGTTTATATTTACTTTAAAAAAAAATCAAGAAACTAGTTGGTTTTCTGAAAATAGAACCAGTTCACCATTTTTCCAATTGGACCAGCCAAGTCAATAAGTTTAACTGATTTTTAACACATTCTAGTTTTGGGGGGTATAACAAAACTAACCAAGGACTTGAGTCATGGTTCAACTGATCTGGTTTTCTTAACATTGGTGTTATCTATGATTTAGGTTTATGAAGACTTGGAAAAAAAATATGAAGGATATTCTTCTAAGGGCTTGTTCATTTTCTAATAAATTTGGGGTGGGGGGGAGTTGATCAATGTTGATGTTGACCAACTTTCCCATGTTTTTTTGCAAGGAAATATAACACCCACAAAAAGTGAATTTTTTCTTCTGATAAAATTTTGGGCCACTTTCCTGAGAAGGAAAATTGACCAAACTATTATGGGACTAATATATCCCAACCAGCACACTAAAGTTTGAACATTTTTAAAAATTTCTCATTTACCTAGCTAACATTTCTCCATAAATTAATATATACCATATATAAAAATGTGAATATAAAGTGAATTTTTTTCGGACTAAAATTACCCTCTATTTCATTGTTTGAGAAAGGGTATAAAAATCATTTTATTATAGCTTTAATGGCTACTAAAATTCCCATATTTGTGTATTTAGTTCATCTCTAATTGTAATGATTGAAAATGCAACTTCAATTATTGTTTTCCACATTTAATTCCCTCTTATCAAGTCTTATAGTACTAACTCTTACTTTTTCTAATTAAATCCTATATTTAAGTTATTTTTTACTAATAAATGGTATTAATTAGATCTATGTCAATGTTTTTAACAATATAAACCCATATATTTTAAAATTGACTCAAAAACAAAACCATTTTTTATCCAAGAGGTGGTTAATCAATTCAACCAACTGAATCAAATTGATCAACATATGAAATCATAGTTAGGTTATAAAAATTTTAAAATAGAACTAAATATAAAAAGTTATAAACATGTATAAAAAATTAGACACATTTATGGTATTTGTATTAATCAAATTAAAAAAATAAGTACAATAAACAAAAATTATTTTTATTGATAATGCAAATGAAATACATAATTTACAACTAACTAACCAAAAATGGAATAATTTTATTGTTTGGCAAAGATCAATAGTTCAACTTTTGGGTTAAATGTATTAACCTTTAATGTCATAAATAAATAATACAAATTAAAAAATATAAAAAACAAAAATGAAAACATACATAAATTTTGCAAAAAATCATTCAGGCACATGTATAATATCACATATTTATCATATTAAACAAAAAGTAAGTGTGGCATATAAAAATTATTTTTATGCGCAAAAATACAAAAGAATTATAGAAAATACTGAACACATTTATAATTATATATTTACACTAATATAAAAATATGAATAAGATTATGAATCTTTCTTTTGACTATAATACTCATTTTTGAATTTAGTCCCTATTTAATAGGTTTAAATTATAAATTAAACTATTACTTTTCACCTCATTCAATTATCTCTATTTAAAATTTACATTTTTTTTATAAATGAACAAAAAAGATACAGTAAAAAGATAATACATTACAAAAAGAATAGTCTATGTATTTGCACAGTATAATTAAACTACTACATTTTATTTCAGTTCATTTACAATGCAAACAAACATAATAAGTCAAAATCTGAAAAAAAAAATCAAAATATGCACCCAAAGCATTTGCACTCTCATACTTCTGCTCCAAAGAAAATGAAATTGCAAATTTGCAATGCAAACAGACCAAGCCAAGTATTTTTTAAATGTTTAAGGAATTGTAATGAACTTTTTAACAAGTTTTGTTTTGAATTTATCAGAAAAAAAGGCTATAATAGGCTTCTGGAGTTTAGAGCTTCAACTAATAGTTGCTTCAATGGTTAATGGACTCAAGTGTGGCTCCATCAAAGGAACGCCATTTAATGGATATCATTGGTGTGCATTAGATGATTTGGAAGGTTCAGCCCCAAGCTATTTTTCAACCCCCATGAAGCGTTTATCCAGCTAGTATTATAGAAAGGATTGAATATTTTAGGTTCGGTTTGGAAGGAATACAAATACAAATATATAGAGTGCAAAACATTGAACATTTGTATGTATTTGCACAGTCCATATTTGTATTTGTACTCTTTCCAAACTGAGCCTTATAGTCTCCTAAGAATTGCTTGAATCTCTTACATATCAGAAGGGTATTAACCATTGAATATAGCCACATGTAATATCTATATCTTATGGTATGGTGTAATTTGGGTAAATATTGACAGGTGGGCCAATTAATTTGAGAGAAATACCTCAGATTATCATGTTACTATGACTTCTAGGGGTGCAACCTGGATTTGGATTTTGCCCTAATGCTAACCCAAGCTCCATATAGTTGAAATTCTTCAAAATTGAGCAAACCGATTTACAGCCCTAAGTCACTCCTAAAGCTCTACTTGTGCTCCCTGTTAGACGCAGAGACCTTTCTCTACCTTTTCTTTCAAACCAAACACAGCCTAACAGATGTTGTTCAAACTCCTTCATAAGTTTCTATTCTTTACTTCCTAGTTAGTGGAAAGTTTAATGGTGTAGCCCATGATGTGGCCCAACTAACTAGATCAAGCCCATTATCTTGGTTTACTGAACTCCTTACTTGTATTTGAGAGAAATAATCCATTCAGATCTCTCCGTTTCTTTGATAATTTCACAGAATTTTGGCATTCCTAGCATGGTCCGGACACTTTGGACTTGGATTGACTGTTTGACATATGTTATAAAGTTTGGGGGAAGTGATTATAATTACCAAACTTTAAGTGTAACATATAAGAATTATTTTTTACACACAAAAATACAAAAAAATTATAGAAAATTTTGGACACATTTATAATTCTATATTTATACTACTATTAAAAATATGAGTAAAATTATGAAACTTTTTTTGACTAAGATACTCATTTTTGAATTTATTCCCTATTTAATAAGTTTAAATTGTAAATTAAGCTACTACTTTTCACTTCATTCAATTCTCTCTATTTAAATCTTATATTTTTTTATAAATAAATAAAAAAAGATACACCAAAAAGATAAAACATTACGAAAAGAATAGTCTAGCCAAGTATGTAGAATTGCCAATGATACTTGAAACTTCACAACTCGATCCCATTATCTCATATTTGGATGAGGTGTTTATGTAATCAAATTTGAATTTTGCAATCTACATTTGATTAATAATAAAAAACAAATATATATATATAAACAAAAAATAAAAAATACACAATTTATAGAAAAATTTGGATACATTATTACTATCATTGTCATCATCTAGAATTGCCCCATACAAAGCACTTGCACACTTACTAGTACAAGTAAATGCATCTATCCGATTTATCCAATTTAAATAACTTCTCACGAAATGTACCCTAAGTGATCTAGTGATTCGGGGTTTCAAGGATTGCCAATATTTTAGTGGGGGATAGTTTTATAACATATCCACCATTCAGATCTGCCCATACTTTTGTGCTATTATTCATGGAAGATATTCCCAATTCGTATTGGTGAGGACTAGCCTATTCCAATTCGTATTAGTGGCCTAAAAAGCATGGTTTTCAAAATCAGACCGGACCAGAAAAATCGGGAACCATTCACCTAATAGGTTCTATTTCACCCAAAACTGTTTTCTGACCAAAAACCATTGATATGATCAGTGAATCGCTGACCCGAGCAGTCGAATGATTGACCTGGACAACAGTTTTTTACCATTTTTTATTCTTTTATTATTTTTTATCAAAATAGACCGTTCAACCCAAGAACGGGTCCTAGAACGGTTTAAAACCTTGCTAAAAGGTGAAGTTATTGGATTTTTTCTTTTTATTTCGAATTTCATGTTTATAATTCTAATAGTTTTTTATATCAATGATGGTACGATCATGGCAGCTGCTTTTATCACCACAAAAAAAAAAAAAAAAAAGAAAGAGAAAAAATAGACGTTAACTTTTTGAGTAGACAGAACAAGGGGGCTCGCATGTTACAGTGATATTAATGATATTAGACATTTTCTTTGAAGTTCATTTTGTTGATATTAGTAGAAACCAAAATCGGGCAGCCGCTCTAGTTCATTTTATACAAAATGAATTAATTGTCAGCAGCATTCCATTTCGGTGTTTTCGGTTCAAAACCGAACCGAAAAAATTAAAATTTAAAAAACTGATTTAATTATATGGTAGATCGAAACGAAATCGAAGTATGTGAAAATCGAATAAACTGAATTGAATTTTTTTTTGGTTATTTCAGATATTTCGGTTAAAACCGAAATTATTTAACCTGAAAGATGCAATGCAGCGTAGGAAGATGTAGGTGGCCAACGGCACTCGGCAACGAATCAACGCCGTTTGTGTTTGGAGACTGGAGTGCAGGAAGAAGAAGAGGACCGAAGCCTGGAGCCTGGAGGAACTGAGGAAGCTGTAGTGCAGCAGGGGCAGCCGGCAGCTGCAGCACTCGGCAACGAGTCAACGCTGTTCGTGACTTCGTGTTCGATGTTCCTGCTGGTGCTGGGTGAGCTGGTGACGTCCGGCAGCCGCGGCAGTTGAAGAGACGAACTGAACTGACGTCCGGCAGCCGCGACAGAAAGAGACGAACTGATGAAGATGCAGCCCAGTAGTAGCAGCCGGGAGCTGCAGCACTCGACAATGAGTCAACGCCGTTCTCGACTTCGTGTTCGGTGTTCCTGCTGGTGATGGGTGAGCCGATGACGTCCAGCAGCCGCATCAGTTGAAGAGACGAGACTTCGGAGACTCTGGACTCTGGTCTGGAACTGGAAGACGATTAGATGAGAGTTCCGAGACGGCAAGTCGATAGAGATAGGAATAGAGAGAAAGGAGAAAGGGTGTTAGTCTCTAACAGTCTGACAGTTTCACAATCTGACTCTTAGATGCCCACCCGTGCAACAAGAAAGTTTTTTGTTTAAGAAGTTTTGCAGTTTGCTTATTTTGGAATTTAGCAAATAGCCAAATATGCTTCTTAATTTATTAAATATTAATATAAAATTAAATTATAAATTATAATATTAAATCGGTTTTGTCGGTTAACCGATTTATCAAATCTGATAATTAAAACTGAAATCCAAAATAAAAAAAAAAAAAATCGAACCCAACCGAAAAACCGATTAAACCAAAATTTTGATTCGATTTTTCGGTTTTAACCGAATTATGCTCATCCCTACCAATCAACATTCCGCTCTAGTTCATTTTTTATAGCTCGCCTTTACGTGTCAATCGAGTGGGAGCCGATAGCGGGCTCTAAATTCCATCTCTTCTCTTCTGGAACTACACAGTTTACGTGTCAATTGAGTCATCACTCACTTGGAGTTTGTAAAGTGATATTTCAGTTTAATTAATATAGGAGATGTTTGGAACGGTGGTCATTTAAAAAAAAATGGTGTCATGTCAGATCCACATAGGACTTTCAATAAATGCCCATGTATTTTATTGTTTGGTTTGGCCGATTATTAAAAAATCGGATATTCCTCGAAAATCAGCCATCATCGATGCATAAAATGCCAAATTTTGTATTTCATGCATCGGTGAATCGTTTCCCCCAACGATTGACTGATGTGTATCCTATGTGGTGCTTACTTGTCAACACATACATGAAAAATGGTGATGAAAATCAACTTACCAAACAACATAGTGTTGCTCACTACTTACATGGCAGAAGCATTTTTTTGTAAAAAATAGGTCATGGAATCATAGGCGTTTTTTCTTGAAAATCGATATAAAAAAGCGTCCACACTTCCAAAAACCATGATAGTATTTTTATCCATAAGAAAAAGGATAAATCCCATTTAATTGAAACTTAATAACTAAACTTGAAGTTAAATTTGATACCATTGCCACTTCTATTTGCAAAATTTTAGGTCGATCAACATAATTTTTTTAGAAATTGTCTTATCACACCATACTAGATAACCACTTCAATTAAAACATATGGGCATTGGATTGGATTTTAGCATTAATAATAGAAACACCAAATTTGATATTTGTTGAAGAAATAACAATGGTACCAAATATTGTGTCATAACTCAAATCATTTGTGATAGAAAAAATATATTCTTATAAAATCTGTATTATTGAGCAACATAAAATATTACAAGTAGAAAGCAATAATACCAAGCACAACCTTAAACAAAATTATCATAAAATGGAATGTAAAAGAAGAATCCATGTATAGTGAAATTAAAAGACAGAAATGAGCTTTTATCTAAATCTGATTTAATCCTAGAGGACTTAAAATAATTATAAGAAGGGTTTAATAGTAGAAACACACATGCCTAGCTAAATCAAATAATTCGGATTTGAATCACATTAAATACTATTTATTTGTAGCGCTGTCCCTTCCTTATCTTTGAACCTTGAATAATTTAGAAACCATGGGCTTCTTCCCCTGCCAAAACAAGCAAATTTGTATTGGGCTAGGGTGTATTTCGTACAATATGGTTGGTATTGTTTTTGAAAATATAAATATTTGATACATCAGAAAATATAATATAATTTTTCTATTGTTGCCCAGATTTTAAAATGTTGACTTATTTAAATTACCACAACATTAGTATAGATTGATTTGAGCTTATTTTTATGTAAAGTAGCTTTTAAAGATAATTTAGAACCTTTTGTACTTTTTTTTTTCATTTTCTATTTCAATGAATTAAGCGGCTGAACCAAATGGTTAGAGCCTGTTTCACCCGTCTCTCTTAGGAATAGCAACAGAACAGGTTCAGCGTGGGATCATATTCCCTGTCCGTGACCCCGATTTGGAATAAATCCCCGTCCCTAACCTCAATCCTCATAAGAGATAAAAGTTGTCTTCCATCTCCGATCCCCGATAGGGATTTAGATCCTCAAAATTTTTTAGTTAATAATATTTTTTGAAAACAAATTTACTTAAAATAAATAAAATTTTTAAAATATAAATAATATTTTAAATTTATTTTGACATATATAAATAATATAAATAACATCATATATAATAATATATTTAATATGAATAATATTTAATGTATATCATTGGGGTTGAAGCGGGGCACCAGGGATCCCTATGAATCATGTCCCCATTTCCAAAGGAAAATTGCCATCTCTCTCTCTCTCTCTCTCTCTCTCTCTCTCTCTCTCTCTCTCTCGGACTTAAAACCACCACCTACCATAGCTTCCCATAGCATTTTTTTTTTTATGCCTATTTCAAAATCTCCCTGAAGTTTGGTAATGGCTATCATCTCCCCTGAACTTTCTCTGACATAGTTGCATGTAGATCCCATTTGGTAGATCTTCTAAAAAGAGGCATGTAGCTTCCCATAGCATTTAATTAAAATGTTTATTTTCCAATATTTCTCCTCATATGAATCACTAGTCCAAACCCTTCCAATCTCTTTTTTAAAATTGATTTATTTTCAAAATTTGCCCTTCATATCAATCATTCAAAGGCAGAGCTGTAATTTTAAATTCTTTATTTTTTTGTTGTTTATAAAATTTTGTATTATTTTTCTATAAAAACCAGCCTTTTTATAAATGAACAAAAAAAGATACACCAAAAAGATAAAACATTACAAAAAGATTAGTTTATGTATTTGCACAGTATAATTAAATTACTACATTTCATTTCACGTCATTTACAATGCAAACAAACATAATAAGTCAAAATCTGAAAAAAAAAAAATCAAAATATGCACCCAAAGCATTTGCACTCTCATACTTCTGCTCTAAAGCAAATGAAATTGCAAATTTGCAACGCAAACAGACCAAGTCAAGTATTATTGAAATGTTTAAGGAATTGTAGTGAGCTTTAACAAGTTTTGTTTTGAACTTATAAGAAAAAAGGCTATAACAGGTTGATTAAGAGGTTTCTGGAACAGATTTAGAGCTTCAACTAATAGTTGCTTCAATGATTAATGGACTCAAGTGTGGCTCCATCAAAGTCATATCATTGATGTGTATTAGATGATTTGCAAGGTTCAGCTCAAAGCTATTTTTCAAACCATGAAGCGTTAGATCCATCTAGTATTATAGCAAGGATTGAATGTTTTAGGCTCAGTTTGGAAAAAGTATAAATATAAATATGTAGAGTGCAAAACCTTATATTTGCATTATTTTATATGTATTTACATAGTAGATATTTGTATTTATACTCTTTCTAAACTGAGCCTTACGATCTCCTAAGAATTGCTTAAACTTCATTGAATCTCTTACATATCATAAGGGTATTAAATCATTGAATATAGCCACATGTAATATGTATATCTTATGGTATGGTGCAATATGTATCGATATTTCGAAGTTGGGTAAATATTGACAGGTGGGTCATTAATTCGAGAGCAATGCCTCATAACTTCTAGGGGTGCAATTTGGATTGGGTTGGACTGGGCCTAATATTAATCCTATCTCAATATAGTTGAAATTCTTCAAAATTGAGCAATCCGATTTGCAGCCTTAAATCACTCCTGAAGCTCTGGTTGTACTCCGTGTAAGACGCAGAGACCTTTTCCTACCTTTTTTTTTCAAAGCAAATACAGCTTAACAGTGATTCCAAGGATGATGTTGTCCAAACTCTTTCGGAAATCGGAAATTTCTATTTTTTACTTCCTTATTAGTGGAAAGCTTAATGGTGTAGCCCATGATTTGGCCCAATTAACTAGACACCAATCAAGCCCATTATCTTGGTTTACTGAACTCCTTGTATTTGAGAGAGAAATAATCCGTTCAGATCTCTCCGTTTCTTTGATAATTTCACAAAATTTTGGCATTCCTAGCAATAGTCCAGCCCACAAATGAGGGCTTGTCCTCTGTGACTGAGATTCGAATCCGGCAAACACTTTGGACTTGGATTTTTGACACGAATTCAATGGTTATAAAGTTCGGGGTACCGATTATAATTATCAAACTTTAAAGGAAATTTTAACAACAATCTAAACCTTTAGGTAGGGATGTTCATGGGTCGGGTTAGGTTGGTTTGAGACATTTTCTTCAACTGATCCAATCTAGTAGGTTTACTTATTGACTAAACTAAAACCGACCGACCCTGAAGAAAAACCAACCCAAACATGAAAGGTCGGTTTGGATTGGTTTATCGGTTTAGTTAGTTTTTATATATATTTTAAACTAAAATATCTATTTATATTTAAGTTTTTATTCGAAATCAAAATATATATTTAAACCGATTAATTTTTTATGTAAAACTGATTTTTTTTGTCAATATATATTTAAATTTATACAAAACTGAATTAAATATTATACCATTGTATTATATTTGTATTGGTTTTACTTTTATAGTTTTTATCATAAATAACCAATATTTATTTCAAAATTCAAACAAACACAAATAAAACATATCAACCTTTAAAATATAGGGTAGGGACTAATTAATAATTACTTAAACACTTAAAAATATAGGATCAGTTCAGTTCGGTTTGGTTTTGGTTTTCATGCATGAAAATTGAACCAAATTATTGGTTTATTTTCTCATACAAACCGAAACCAACTGGTGTTTTAAAAAAGTGACCAATTTGGGTTGGGTCGGGCCGGTTTGGTCCGTTTAACATTTAATATGAACACCCCTACCTTTAGGAAATGTTTCAATAATTTATTAGAAAGTTTTGGCAAGTTAAGTTTTTGGATATGCAACCAACAGGCTGTTCCCACAGCCCTTGTATTTTGTAGGTAGACGTGTGAGAACAGTTTGTGGGTAGCAGATCCCCAGTAACGAATTTTTTTTTTGGGATTGATTTTGGGGTAAAATATAAAAGCCCCCTTTGTGGTTTCTGAAATCATAAAAACTTCCCTTGAGATTTTACTTTCATTAGAAATTCCTATGGTATTGAAAAACCTGTAGTTACCTCCCTTTTATTAATGTCTTAGATGAAAACGTTGGCCTAATTTAACTGTTTCCAAAAGCACCCATTTTATCCTTATATTTATCAATTTAAAGGGAAATTTATTAAAATGCCCCCCAAAAGAGCTTTTAACTTTTAATTAACAATTCCCGAACCAAATTGAAAAGAACAAAGTAATTTTACTCTAACTCAGTTTTACACTCTACATATTTGTATATATACTATTTTCAAGTTGAACCTCTATAAAAATGTTAGGTCTACTAAAACCTATAAGGGCAAATCTAACATTTTGAATTATACTGAAAATGCCCTAATAAGTTATAAGGATAATTTCATAACTTTGAAGTCTCTATGAGTAGGGATGACAATTTTCCCCATCCTCGATAGGTACCCAACTTCCCTGACCCCATTGGGTTAGGGTTGGGGATACCTTTGGCAAGGTGAGGATGGGGATGGGGATTAATAGGGATCCACGGTCGGGGTTGAGGTCAAACACTTGTTGTTTGATAAACCGTTTTTCAAAAAAAAAAAATTGTTTTCTTAGACCATGCCTTAAAATTCAGGAAAGGTATGATATGAGAAAACACCCTTTTTGGCATTTTCCTGTTTTTTCTACCATTGTTTGCAAAAGTATGCTACTGTGGCATTGAAAAACGCCTATGTGGGTAAAAACAGCATTCTTGTGCATAGGGGTGTAAACGGATCGAATTTGAATCGGATCAAGTAATATCCAAATTCAAATCCGATTAGAAAATTCGATATCCGAATTCGAATCTGATTAAATATTCGATTCAAATTAATTAATTATTTAAGGTAATTAATAAATATATAAAATAAATATTTTATTTATATAAAAGTATATAAATATATAAATTATTCATATAATTTAATAATTATATATATATATATATATTTATCATATTAGACATTTAAATATTTTATATTATATATAAGAATTAAATAATCAATCGAATTCAGATATTTATTAAATCGAATCAAGTGATATCCAAATTCAAATGGGCTGATCTTCTCGCGGCCCAATAGGCCAAGAATATGTCTAACCAGAGATTTTTAATTAGGGTAAAAATATACCTTATGGGTTTTTATAAATTGACTTAAACTTACCCTAAGTTTTGAAAAAAAAAAACTTAAACTACACTTGACAAGTAAAAACAGGGTTAGGCTCTCATATTTATCTATCTGAATGTGAGAATGACCCAACCCGACCCAACCCAACCTAGAAAAAACTGGGTTGGGTTGGATTGGGTCACGGGTCAACTTGCTAACCTGATTGCCAAGTCTAATTGGGACTATTTATGCATTGTTAGAAGTTTTCACTCTTTAAATTTTTTCTATTTAGTCTTTTTATTGTTTACTCTTAAAATTGTTAAATGCTCATATTTTTTTTATATGAAATTTTAAGGTTAATTCCTTTAATTTTGGCATTTTTCATGTAGTTTTTTTTTTTAATTTCAATTATTTTTTGGTATAACCCACATTGACCCATGGGTCAACCCTAACCCAAACATTTAAAGTTAGGATCTAGCATTTGATAACCCAACCAGAAATTCAACCGGACCCAAAATCAACCTGATTTATCTTGACTAGTCCTGAACTCGACCCACCCAACCCAATTGCCAGGTCTAAGTTAAACATATCCTCTCTCTCAGGTCGCAACTCTCGCAAGTTTGCTCCTTTGCTTTCCCCTCCTCCTCCTCCTGCGCTGCCGCCATCCTTTACCTCCCCTGCTTCCTCTCTTCCACTATTGCCTCCACTGCACCATATTCTATTGATTTCCCCCTTTTTTTATAGAAGACTACAAATCATTCGGTGCTAGGTTTTTTCTTGCGACGGTAGTCATCCTGTCGTTTGGTTGGTGGTTTGCGTAGGTACTACTCACATCCCAATATGGATTGTTTGGGTTTTTTTTTTTTTGTTGTTGGTTTAACTCTGATCAATTCTATTTTCTTGTTAGTCAAAATGTTTTTTGTTTGTTTTCTGTATGGTTTAATTTGAATACATCATTCCATGAATGGATTAATGTGAAACACATCGATTGTGTTATGTATAGATTAATGTGAAACACATCCGTCCCACTTTGTTATTCTATGAATGGATTAAAGCGAGTATAGTAGTGTAGTATGTGGTTTGATATGGGAACCACTTATAAGAAAATGACTGCCGATCTATGAGCTTGTGTTTATATTCATCCGTCCCACTTGTTCATATTGGTAGAAACCAATATCGGACAGCCGCTCTACTTCATTTTTTATAGCTCGCTCGCCTTTATGCCTCCATAGGGGCCGTTTTTCATTTTTCTTGGTATAGTACAGGCTGTGTAACACTAATTGTCAGCAACATTTCAATCACTCTTCTTAAAAGGGGGTGTTGGGAGTCGATCGCGGGGCTCTATATTCTATCTCTTCTTCAACTACTCAGTTTACGTGCCAATGGAGTCACCACTTATTTGGAGTTTGTAAACTGATATTCCAGTTTAATGATATAGTATTTTTATCCATAAGAAAAAGGATAAATCCCATTGAATTGAAACTTGAAGTTAAGCTTGGAATCATTGTCATTTCTATTTGCAAGGTTTTAGGTTGATCAACACAAATTTTTAAGAAATTGTCTTATTACACCACACTAGATAACCACTTTTACTAAAAACATGGGCATCAAAGAAACAACATTAGTACCAAATACAAGGTTCATGGGTATTTTAGAAATTTTTGTGCCTCTTTTTAGAAGATTCTCAATAGGGGGGGTCTATTTAACTGTATCAAAAAGTTTAGGGATGGTGATTTCAATTATCAAGGTTCAGTTTGCAAAGAGTACAAATACAAATGTGTAGAGTGCAAAGCCTTGTATTTTGTATTATTTTGTATGTTTTTGTTGTGTATATATTTGCATTTTTACTCCATCCAAAGTGAGCCCAAATTAACTTCAAATCAGGTTTCAGCAATATCAAAAACTTCAGGGGAGGTTTCAGTAATTTACCCTATAATTTAAAATGGTGATGGTCATCACCATGTCGTACCAAACAGAATTAGTTGCTTAGTCCATTCTTAGGCTTCTAGCTCTCCAGATAGCCTTGACCCTCCAAAAAACATAGTACCTAAAAGATAAAAGAAAAGGAAGAAAAGAAATAAGACACAAGAGAATGGTTAAAATCTGTTTGAAGGTTTTTTTTTTTTTTTGTAGTTTATGAGCAGATGATCTCTTGTGTTGATTTTTTAAAGGGATAAAATTTCTACATCAATATGTACTATGTAAATACATACAAAATACAAGGTTCTGCACTATACATATTTGCATTTGTACTCCTTCCAAACTTAGCATTAATAAAACTTGCAGCAGTGGTCACCCCACCCTCCACCAGGAGTAAAGTTTGAGGTTAGAAAGAGTACAAATACAAATCTGCATAGTACAAATACATTCAAAATATAATACAAAACACAAAGTTTGCACTCTATATATTTATATTTATATTTGTACTCCTTCCAAATTGAGCTTTTAAAGAAAAACTAAATAGAACAGGTTCATATAGCCAATCCTATATAGTTCAAATAACACTTAGATGATGATGTAATGGTTTGATCAACACCCATTTGAATCTAGTTACATGGTTTTACTTTAAATATCTCCAAAGTTCGAATTTGACAAGTCTATTAGAAATTCTTGTTGTATAATCTATTAAATTCTAAATTGTGCTAAACTAGACCCATGCCATCCATTTAGCGTGTATATGAAGAGGCAAATACATGACTTTGCCTAAGGATTTTAATATATGTTTGCAAGTGATAATTTCATTATTTCATATATGGAATCATAACAAACAGGGATTTGCTTCACTTATACCATGCTCTAAACCTTATAACCTTAAACTCTAAACCCCCTAAGTCCTTAAACCCTATATTTTAAACTCTGAAATTAACATGTAACATGCATTTAGTTGGATGTATGTCCTCGAACTGGGTAGGAGCCAAAAATGTTTCTCTAAGGTGAAATTAGCTTGAATCCAACCCAAAAGATTTAGGTTGGGTTGGGTTAGAATTAAGGTTGAGGCACTGAACAGGTCCAAGAAGAAAGATAATTTTAGTAAAATGAAGTCAAAGAATTTGGTCAACCCAAACCCAACTCAAAGACATCAGGTTAGTTTAGGCCTTTAGGGTCAGGGTTGAGGGTTCAACAACTAACAACTCAGCTTATGTTAGGGTTAGCATGAACTCAACCTAACCCAGCCCAGACTTGCACTCCTATTTCTTAATTATCATGGTATTTGGAACCGATGCGTTTCACATGCAAGCATACCATTTCACCAAGATTCAGAAAACACCACCTCTGTTGGGGAACAAAGACATCCCCTTTGGGGAACAAACACCATCTCTGCAACCAAACACAACCTTAATGTCATTTGACAAAACATTTTTTATTTTAATTTTTAAACTTTATCTTTCACCTTTGAAACAGTTAATTGTATTGTTCCTAGTTCCTAGCTCTAGGCTAGAGCCTAGCTAGGTTTCTGAAACATACTTTACTTCTTTCAATAGTTCTTAGGGATGCAACCTGGTAAGGATCAACCGAATACTCCACCAATTTTTTGGGCCACGTTGGGTTGTGATCAATGAACCAAACCCAATTTTAGGAATAGAGATGCTGAGACATCATGGAAATCTTATTAATATATTTGTTCCATTTGTTTGAAGTGTAATTTTATTTGCATCAATACAAATGTATGAGTGGTAATGAGAAAAATGCAAATTCTGGTTCACTTGGTATTTGTGCTTTGCTTCATGTTTTATTTCACTTCATTTACAATGCAAATAAACATAATAAGTCAAAATCTGAAAAAAAAAAATCAAAATATGCACCCAAAGCATTTGCACTCTCATACTTCTGCTCCAAAGCAAATGAAATTGCAAATTTGCAATACAAACAGACCAAGTCAAGTATTATTGAAATGTTGAAGGAATTGTAATGAACTTTAACAAGTTTTGTTTTGAACTTATCAGAAAAAAAGGCTATCATAGGTTGATTAAGAGGTTTCTGCAATCGATTTAGAGCTTCCACTAATAGTTGCTTCAATGATTAATGAACTCAAGTGTGACTCCATCAAAGGAACACCAATTAGTGGATTTCATTGCTGTGCATTAGATGATTTGGAAGGTCCAGCTAGTATTATAGAAAGGATTGAATATTTTAGGCTCAGTTTGGAAGGAGTATAAATACAAATATGTAGAGTGCAAAACCTTATATTTTGTATGTATTTGCACAGTCCATATTTGTATTTGTACTCTTTCCAAACTGAGCCCGAAGTTCTGCTTGTGCTCCGTGTTAGACGCAGAGACTTTTCCCTACCTTTTCTTTGAAACCAAACACAGCCTAACAGAATAACAATGATTCTAAAGATGTTGTCCAAACTCCTTCTAGCCCATGATGTGGCCCAACTAACTAGACACCAATCAAGCCCACTATCTTGGTTTACTGAACTCCTTGTATTTGAGAGAGAAAGAATCCGTTCAGATCTCTCCGTTTCTTTGATAATTTCTGGTGTATGAAACAAAATTTTGGCATTCCTAGCATGGCCCGACCCACAAATGAGGGCTTGTTCTCTGTGATTGAGATTCGAATCCGGCGAACATTGTGGACTTGGATTGACAGTTTGACATGAATTCAATGGTTATAAATTTAAGGGGAGATTTTAACAACAATCCAAACCTTTAGAGGATGTTTCAACAATTTATTTTAATATTTCTGGTATGTTATATGCAACCAACAGGCTGTTCCCACAGCCGTTGTATTTTGTAGGTAGAGGTGAGGGAACAGTTTGTGAGTAGCAGATTCCGAGTAATGGATTTTTTTTGGGGATTGATTTTGGGGTAAAATATAAAAACCTCCTTTATGATTTCTGACAATCATAAAAACTTCCCTTGAGGTTTTACTTTTATAAGAAATTCCCCTATAATATTAAAAAACCTGCAGTTACCTCCCTTGTATTGTTGTCTTGAATGAAAACGTTGGCATAATGCATTAACTGTTTCTAAAAGCACTCATTTTATGCTTATATTTATCAATTTATAGGGAAATTTATTAAAATGCCCCCAAAAGAGCTTTTAACTTTTAATTAAAAATTTCCAAAGCAGATTGAAAAGAATAAAGTAATTTTACTCTAACTCAGTTTTACACCTACATATTTGTGTTTGTACTCTTTCCAAACTTTACCTCTATAAAAATGTTAGGTCTACTGAAACCTAGAAGGGCAAATCTAACATTTTGAATTATATTGAAAATGCCCTAATAAGTTATAAGGATAATTTCATAACTTTGAAGTCTCCATGAGTAGGGATGGCAATTTTCCCCATCCCCAATGGGTACTTAATTTCCCCGACCCCATCGGGTCAGGGATGGGGATACCTTTGGCAAGGCGGGGACGGAGATGGGGATTAATAGGGATTTCTGACCCGGGTCGAGGTCAAACACTTGCCGTTTTAATGGATCATTTTTTCAAAAAAAAAAACGTTTTCTTAGACCATGCCTTAAAAATCAGGAAAGATATGATATGAGAAAACACATTTTTGGATATTTTCCTGTTTTTTCTACCATTGCTAGAAAAAGTATGCTGATGTGGCATTGAAAAACACCTATGTGGCTAAACAACAATGGTACCAAATAGAAAACCTAGAAAAACAGCATGCTTGAGCATAGGGGTGTAAATGGATTGAATTCGAATAAGATCAAGCAATATCTGAATTTAAATCCAATTAGAAAATTCAATATCCGAATTTGATTCAATATTCGACTTTTGAAAATTAATATCCGAATTCAAATCCGATTAAATATTCAATTCGATTAATTAATTATTTTAGGTAATTAATAAGTATATAAAATAAATATTTTATTTATACAAGTATATAATATATAAATTATTCATATAATTTAATTATTATATTATATTTTATATTATATATAAGAATTAAATAATTGGCCGAATTCGGATATTTATTAAATCAAATCAGGTCATATCCAAATTCAAATACAATTAGTTATTAATAGGATATCTGAATAGGACCGATTAATATTCAAATTATCCAAATCCAATTCGATTATGTCAAATATCAAATTCGAAATCGAATTTTTGAATACTGTTGACACCCCTACTTGTGTAGCAATGTGTATAGAAAACAACATCAATCTTTTGACACCGCCTTAGAGTTTTTGGGTGAGGTGAACCATCAATAAAAACCAAAAATGGAAAACCACAAATCCAGGATTGAAACCGATGTGAATCGAACATGCAACCTTCCAATCTGGAGTCAGACGCACTACCATTGCGGCACGAATCCATTAGGTCACGATGAGGTCAATGTGCTGTATTGGTTTTATACGCTTTGCCGTTAAATGGGTTGAGCTTCCCACGTCCAATAGGCCAATAATATGTCTAATGACAATGGGTACTCGTGGGAAACTTGTCCTGTCAGAGATTGGGGATGGAGGACAACTTTTATCTCTAATGGGGATTGAATATATGAATTTATTTCAAAGCCAAGGTCCGTGGGATGGGGAATATGATCCCTGCCCTGTTGTCATTTCTATCCATGAGACAAAGATGGAAGGGAGGTAGTTACGGATTTTTGTGAAACTAGAGGAGAGGTTTTTAGTAGGTGTTTGAAATCGATGTCGTTTTCTCATAAAATGGCACCACCTTAGAAATTCATTTTCTAAGAAAATACGTGTTGTTTGATAAACTGTTTTTCTGAAAAACGTTTTCTTAGACCATGCCTTAAAAATCAGGAAAGGTATGATCTGAGAAAACACCATTTTTTATATTTTCTTGTTTTTTCTATCATTGCTAGCATAGGTGTGCTGATGTGGCATTGAAAAATGCCTTATATGGCTAAACAGCAATGGTACCAAATAGAAAATCTGAAAAAAAACAGCATGCTTGTCCAGCAACGTCTATAAGAAACAGCATCGATCTTAGATACCAGCTTAGTATTTTATGGGTGACCTCAATAAAAACCAAAGGGAAAAAAATAAGAATTCGGGGATTGAACCCGACGTGAATCGAACACGCAACCTTCTGATCTGGAGTCAGACGCGCTACCATTGCGCCACGGGTCCCATATTTGAGAATGAGGTCAATGATTGCATTTATAAGCATTTCCTTTAAATGGGCTGAGCTTCCTGCGGCCCAATAGGCTAAGTATATGTCTAACTAGAGATTTTTAATTAGGGTAAAAATATACCTTATGGGTTTTTAATTTTTTATAAATTCACTTAAACGTACCCTAAATTTTGCAAAAGAACCTTAAAACAAAGCTTAAAACATATCCTCCATAAATGAAAAGGCAAATGTGAAGTCATTTAAAATTAAAAAATCCTATTTTGCCCTTTTGGGAAGAAGAAGAAGAATATTGGAAGAGATAAGAGAAAAAAATAGGCCAATAAACTGGTTTAGGCCCGTTTGGAAAGTCTTTTCGTGTCGTCTTTTGTCTGTTTAGAAGTTTGGAAGACCAACTTTCGGTCTATTCCCGTTTGGTTCGCAGAAGATCTTGCTGTCAAAATCCGGAGCACCAAAAAGACACGAAAAGCCCATTTTGAACTGACTTCAGGAAGCTCCAATCCTAACTTCTCAACTTTTATGCCCTCTCACAGCTTCCACATACATGTGCCAACGCTCACACCCGAACTAAAATGAAGAGTAGACACTTGAGAAAAACCCCCAAAACCCTCATTCACACGCGCACCTTGTTCTCTCTCAGGTCGCAACTCTCGCAAGTTCGCTCCTCTGCTTCCCCCTCCCCCTCCGCGGCCGCCACCATCCTTTATCTCCCCTACTTCCTCTCTCTTCCACCGTCACCTCCACCGCACCCTATTCCAATGATTTTCCCCCTTTTTTTACAGAAGTTTACAAATCATTCGGTGCTAGATTTTTCTCATGGTGGTGGTCATCCATTGTTTGGTAGGTGGTTTGCGTAGGTACAACTCACATCCCAATATGGATTGTTAGGGTTCTTTTTTTTTTTTCGTTTCATCTTTTTTGGTTTGCATAGGTAAAGCTTAGATCAATTCCATTTTCTTGTTAGTCAAATTGCTTTTTGTTTGTGTTTTGTATGGTTTAATGTGAATACATCCTTCCATTTTGTTGTGTTATGTATGGATGAATGTGAAACACATTCGTCACTTTATTGTGCTATGAATGGATTAAAGTGAGTATGGTAGTGCGGTCTTTGGTTTGATATGGAAACCACTGATTTTTTTTTTTTTTGTGTGTGTGTTTATATTCATCCGTATGTTCTGAGAAAATAAATGTCGATCTATGAGCTTTTGATGCAAGAGAACACCAATTACTCATGTGAAAATTCGACTCTAGTTACCATGTGATGGAAGGCTTTTGGCTTAAGATTTGTAGACACAGAGGAGACTACACAACAAGAGAGATCATAATTCATAATATGCAACTCGTTTTAGGCAGAGCCTATAGTCGTATATACGGTTTTCTTATCTTGGTATAACTACTATATATTAGAAGCAATTTTCTTTTTTTTTTTTTCATTTTCTTCACATTACATATAAATCTATTAATTGGATTCAATTCAATGACATTATAGGTAGGTAGCCATTCAATTGATGGATTATTTAATGGCTCATTCGTCACCATTTGTATTGGTTCAGAATTGAGGTTGTGTTGGACATCCTAGGCAAACATGACATTATAGGTATCTAGGGAAAACATTTTTTGATGTACAAGTGTTCGTTTTGTGTTGGGCATCTTAGGCAAACATGACTACAAGGAAATATATAAAAAATACCACCTATACCAATAGACTATATCTGTTGGTATATCTTGAACCTATACTGACAAATTATATCTGTTGGTATAAAATGAATCTATAATGACAGACAGGACCTATATTGTGACAAACGAATCTATCAGTATAGCAATATACGCCATACCCAGTACCTACAATGTACACCAATGGATAGCTTGACGGGCGATTTAGAAAGTCATCGGACACCTATACCGATAGACAGAATTTGTCGGTATAGGTTTATACCGATGATATATTACCGAACGCACTGGTTGACTGTCGGAGTAGCACATTTAGAGATATATCGACGGTTTACACACATACACCAATGGATTTGGTCTGTCGGTATATGGCATATTTCCTGTATTGAAGTTGTAAAAAGAAGGTTAATAAAATTGTGAATCATAGTATCATCCAAGTGTAAAGAGTTTTCGATATAACGGGTGTCAATTGTGGCTAGAAATAAGAGATATATATGGAGAAACCATAACTAGTGAATCGACCTTTTAATGGAACTGTTGGCATTGATAATGTTTCCATTGATAAAGGGCAATGACTTGGATACAAACCTACCTATGTTTAATGATACTCTAGATAGAGATAATAAAGGATTAACTGTTGATCATACTAAGAAAGAAAATGCTTCAAAGGACTATAAGTGAAAGAATTCTGGTAGTAGGCTGTCATATGAGGCATGTAAGACAATTATTAAAACCCCTAATAGAGGGCATCATGTGCCACAAGTGGTGCTACTTTAGCTTTTGATCCCTTTTCAATCACCAAAAATGTGAAATTTTTTACTATGATAGAGAGTATTAACAAGAAGTGGCCCTAATGCAAGGTTGCAACTAGAGGGATATGTTTATTAAAGTGTTTGATTAGATGAAGGGATGGTTGTTAGATGATAATGAGGATTAGTGAAAAGAGTTTTATGAACTTTTTTAGTTAAGTTGTGCTATGAAAACTTATGTTTATTAGACAAGTGTTATGGTATTAAACTTTATGGTATGCTACTCATTATGGACATGGTTGCTTTGGATGGTTATGTTATCGTCACTATGTGTCTTATTAGTTGCTATTCATATGTATTATCAATTGAATTTTAATAGGTTTATTGATAATATGTTAATATGAACCCATGTAGTGCTTATAATGATGGTAACAATAATGATGACTAGGAAATATGTTAAAGGAACCAAAACGTAAAGACTTAGATAAGGGAGCAAGGTATTTACATGAGGCTCTTTAAGGACACCATGAGAGGTGTCAAAATGTTTTTTGAATGGAGATACATGTGTTTAAAATTTTTTGTAGGGACTGATTCACAAAGACAGTGAATTATTAAAAGATTCCAAATTTATGATTCGAAAAAAATAATTGAGTATTTTTTTTAAGGGTTAAATACTTAAAACACCCCTATGGTTTAGCAAATAGACAAAAACTTACCTTACTATTTGAAAAATTACTTAAAGACCCTTAAGTTTTCTGACAATGGACAAAAATCTTCCCTACCATTAGTTTGTCGTTATAATCCATTCTCATTGTGTTACATGACTTATATAATTTTTCTTAATTCCAAAACTACCCTTTATGGTTAATTTTTTCTTTCATTATTCTTTACATTTTCAAAACAAAACCCAACTTACCAATGAAAGAACCTTAGATGAATTGGGATAAATTAACACGGAAAATGAGGGGTTCCATCCTATTGTGGAAAGGGATGCTCAACCATCCTATTGTAGGGAAGAAGTTGTGAATAAACCTTGCAATTATAATGAACATATTTGTATTTGGGCTCCTCTAAAACAAAGCCAATTTATGTTTAGAAGGCATAGATTGGAGAATTTACACCTCTAGGCATCAAATCCTACAATAAAGTTCGCAAATCCATATGGAAAGTTAAGAAGTCACAAAATATTCACCTATGTCAAGAGGCAAGTTATCCCTAAGAAATAAACATCCAAACATACACATAATTTATTGGAACTAATGTTCAACTCTAAGAACAAGGTTTTACATGAGTACCAAAGTAGCTTTCAAGGTCTTATAGTAGGCATGTTTAAACTTTAAATACCAGTATTAGCTTACAAAGTTCAAAACATAAGATCTATATGGTGTTAAAAACCCATAACTTAACTAAAACCTGCTTTCATATCCCTATTCGATCTCTATCTATAATTAGGTAACTTATGATGCAGATTGAAATCCAATAAATTTTAAACTAGATTGCTTTATCAATTGATCTATATTGAATAATTGAAATACTTTTCAATAAAGCTATTCTTTGGTATCTAAAACCATATGATTCCTCTGACAAGTGAAGAAATCATCTTGAATAGTTGAACATCGAATTTACAATAGGAAATGTTAAAACCCTAAACACAAGATATGGAAAATGCCTGTTTAGTAACATTAGGAAATGCCTCTATCATTTTCTATACGTCATTTCTTCAAAGCTTCAGGTATCCAAATTTCTAGAGAAAAAAAGTTAAGTCCTAAAATATCTTGCTACTAAAACTACCCAAATTTGGTATCCTTCTATTGGATAGTTAAGCTATTTTGAAAAGTCGGAAAAACTAGTGACCTACTAAGCTAAATAAAGTCCTAAAATATCATATTCTCAAGTATTGGATCAAAACCATCTTACAAAAACTACAAAACACAATCTGAAGAAGTTTTTTGTACCTTGGCTACATTGAAGATTTCTTTGGATTTTTAAAGCATCAGGATCTTCTTCATAACCAAAGGTGACAATCAAATTTGAGAAGAAACGTGACAAAGAGAATAAAGTGGTAGGTTCAAATATGATCTCTAAGATACCTTATGATTTTTAAAAAATTTCATCGGTTGGGTTTTGTTTTGAAAATTTGAGAAATAATGGAGGGTAAATTTGACATTTTGCTATTTTCATCAATATTTAACGGCAATATCTATTGCTCGAAAACTTAAGGGTACTTTAAGTAATTTTTCAAATAGTAGTGTGAGTTATTGTCTATTTGCTATACCATGGGGGTAGTTTAAGTATTTAACATTTTTTTATTGTCATGTGTCACAACCTTTTAAATAAAAGGGTTATAGAATTTTGGTATTGTGACAATCCACCAACATCTCAAGGCAGTTCTAAAGGTATTTATGTTATCATTAAACACACATACATACATACATACATACATACATACATACATGTGTGTCTGTATATATTGCATCTAATTATGGTGTACTTTTTCTTTTAGGACTATGTCAATGCCCTTACGGCACCCATGTAAGTGTTTTTGTTCCTGTACATAATCAAATACCATTGGTAGCCACTCAAAATGTGATGTGTGCATGTAATTTTAATATATGTTTCATGTTTGTTTATACTAAATTGGAAGGATTTACAAATTATTCTAAGGTATTCTCCAAAGCATTAAATAGGCTAGGTGCCGGTTTTCCACACCCACTTTCATATAATCTCAAATCTTATAATGTATGTTATTGTAAGTGTGAACATAGCTTAAATACAAGTAAATATTACTTGGTGGATTCAAGGTATGCTAGTCTTTTAAGATTCTTGCCACCTTTTCAGGGCAAATGAGACAAGTAAGGGATGTAAGGGAAAATTTAATCAAGTACATGTCTTGCTACATAATCTATATTATATATAAAAGTGTGAATATAGTGTAAAAATTTTTTTGGACTAAAATTACCCACTATTAAAATTACCCACTATTTCTTTCTCCGATAAAGGGTATAAAAGTTATTTTATTGTATCTTTAATGTCAACTTTAATGGCTACTATAATGATTATATTTTTTGTATTTAATCCATCTCTAATTATAAGGGTTGAAAATGTAACTTTAATTATTACTTTCCACTTCATTTAATCCTCTCTCATTAAGTCTTATACTTAAGGTATTAAATCCCATTTTCTCTTATTAAACCCTATATTTTGAGTTATTCTTCACTAATAAATGCTACTAATTAGATCTATGTCAGTATTTTAACAATATAAACCCATATATTTTTAAACGGACTCAAAAACAAAAGCATTCTTTATTCAAGTGGTGGCTAAGCAATTCAACCATCTAAATCAAATTGGTCAACCTATGAAGTCATACTTAGGTAATATTTTTTAAAATAAAAATAAATATAGAAAATTACAAAAAATGTAGAGAAAATTAGACACATTAATGATATTTTATTAATCAAATTAAAAATAAGTGTAATAAACAAAAATTATTGTTATTGATAATGAAAATGAAATACATAATTTAGAATTGACCAAAAATGAAATATACAAATTAATAATATATAGTTTGACTTTTGGGGTAAATGTGATAACCTTTAATATCATAAATAAATAATAAAAAATAATGAAGTATAAAAATACATAAATTTTCCAAAAAAAAAACATTTAGGTACATGTATAATATCATGCAATATCATATTAAACAAAAAGTAAGTGTGACATATTAGAAATATTTTTACACACAAATATACAAAAAAATATAGAAATTTCTAAACACATCTAAAGTTCTATATTTACGCTACTATAAAAAATATAACTAAGATTGTGGAATTTTCTTTTGACTAAAATCAAGGTTTTGAAAACTGACCAAAAAATAGAACCGCTTTGGCTTTCGATTTCTGAGTTAGTGGTTTAATAGTCCAATTTGATCGGGTCAAACTGATAAGATGTCAAATATAAAATAACTTTTTATTTTGACCATTAGGTTAAAGTCCACCATATATATACATTATTATGAGAGGGGAGTATGAGACTTTCAGAAGAAGTAGGGGTGATGACGGATTGGGTTGAGCCAGGCTAGGTTTGCACTTACAATAAGGGCTATAGCCTAGGCTCGGGCCTAAAACAAAAGCCCTAGCCCAAGTATATATGGGCTCGGGCCTATGTCTTTCATATATAAAAACATTACATATATAATTTTTTATATTAAATGGCATATAACATGCATATAAACTTATTTTATACATTATTTAAAATAAAATATTATATATAATATAAATTATACATGTTATATTATAATATTTATATATAAAATAATGTGTACATATATATACACATTATACACAAAATGCGTATGTTTAAATATATGCTCGCAAGGTTGGGCCTGAACAAAACCCTAGCCCAAGCCCAGAATTTTTGGGCTAGGATGAGCTAAAATGGTCACCCCTAAGAAGGAGGCACCTTGTTAAAGTTGACAAGTGAGAAAAAAAAAAGAAAATAAAAGAAGAAAAAGAAGAGAAGGAAGTGTCGCCGAAGGTGGTTGTCAACATGTTCATTGATCATTGTTGCGAACTTGTTTTCCCTAAAAACAAGAATAAGGAATCATTGGCGATGGCTATCTCTTTGTTCATTATCATCGTGGCTACAATACCACCTCCCATCTTCTTAATCTCTCTCAAATCCTAGATCATTTGCTTCATTGGAGTATCTTAGATTGTAACATAAGATTGATGTTTAATATCTTATCTCTTGCATTGATTTTTCATTTCTTTTGTTGTTACAATTTAAAAAGAATCATAGAAATAAGAAAACTGAAAATCAAAATGGGATAATTAAAAACCCTAACTACTTTTGGCTATTGGGAATAATTGAACAAGATTTTGAGATATGAAAGTTTCTTATATCATTTTTATTTTCTAATTTCTATTTTAAAATAAATAAAAAATTTAGAATTAGTTTGAAATCAACTCGAGATTTGTTAACTGTGTCGAACATGTTAAAGGTTAAACTATTTAGATTAGTAGTTCCCTAACCATTTCAACATTTTTTTTTTTGTAAAATAACAGTTTAGCACCAAAACAGAACCGATGACCTGACCTTTCCCGGGCCAAACGATTCGATCAAAACAGAACATGTAAAATAGCAGTTTAGTCCTTATTTAATTATAAGGTTTAAATTGTCAATTGAACTACTACTTTTCACCTCATTCAATTCCCTCTATTTAAATTTTACCTTTTTCTGATAAATGAACAAAAGAAAAATAATTTATATCTAATAAAAGTGCAGATGTAGAGTGGAATTTTTTGGCCAAAAATTACCCTATATATATTTTTTTGTTTGATAAAAGGTATGAAAGTCATTTATTACAGATTTAATGCCAACTTTTGATGGTTATTAAAATTTGCATATTTGTCTATTCATTACATCTCTAATTGTAAGGGTTGAAAATGTAACTTCAATTATTACTTTCCATCTCATTTAATCCTGTTTCATTAAGTCTTATACGTAAATGTATTCACTCCCATTTTCTCTTATTAAATCATATATTTAAATTATTTTTCACCAATAAGCTATTTAACTTATATCAATATTTTTAACAATATAAACCCATTAATTTTAAAACTAACTCAAAAACAAAATCATTCTTTATCCAAGTGGTGGCTAAGCGATTCAACCATCCAAATCAAATTGATAAATCTATGCAGTTATAGTTAGGTAATAAAATTTTTAAAATAGAAATAAATATATAAAATACAAAAATGTAGAAAAATTAAACACATTAATGATATTTTATTAATCAAATTAAAAAAAAATAAGTGTAATAAACAAGAATTATTTTTATTAATAATGAAAATGATATACATACTTTAGAATTGACAAAAATGAAATTATTTTACTATTTGGCATTTATCAATAGTTCAACTTTTGGGTCAAATGTGTTAAAATTTAATGTCATAAATAAATAATAAAAATTAATAAAATATAAAAATACAAAAATGAAAAATACATAAATGTTGCAAAAAAAAAACATTCAGGCGCATGTATAATACTAGTTAATCTTATATATAAATAAATAAATATATATATATATATATATATATATATATATATATACCACCCATTGTTGTATTTTAATAAAATATAAAAATACAAAAATGAAAAATACATAAATGTTGCAAAAAAAAACATTCAGGCGCATGTATAATACTAGTTAATCTTATATATATATATATATATATATATATATATATATATACACACACACACACGAAATGGGTGGTTTCCCTTTCGCCACGTGTTAACTTGTGTATAGTTTATTACTAAAACCAACCTTAAATATAACTTTTTATTTTGGGGTTTTTGGTGTTTAATCGATCAATTTTTAAGAAATTAACAAGTTGACCAAAAATGATTATTAAAACCAGCTTTAAATATAACTTTTTAGGTAAATTATGATTATTTATAAAAAAAATTATAGAATCATTTTGGCCACCGGTTTTTGGGTCGATGGTTCGATCGTCCAGTTTGAACGGGCGGCCTATTCTGACAACAAAATTACAACAAAAAAATTGAGTGTGTGAGGTTCATTAAGTAGTATCATACACGTTATGTCATTCGAGCGTGTGACTCATTTGACCCAAAAATGAAACAGTTCTAGCCACCAGCTTTCGAGTCGACGGTCTGAATGTCCAGTTTTAATGGACGGATCATTTTGACAACAAAAATAAAAAAGGTCAAATATCAAAAAATTACTGAACCATTTTGGCCACTGGTTTTTGGGTCAACGATTCGATCGTCTGGTTTGAACGGATGGCCTATTTGGACAACAAAAATTACAAGTAAAAAATTAAGTATGTGAGGTCCATTAAGTAGTATCATATGTGTTATGTCATTTGAGCGTGTGACTCATATGACCAGAAAATGAAACTGTTCTGGCCATCAGTTTCTGGGTCTACGGTTCGAACGTCCGATTTGAATGGACGTCCCATTCTAACAACATAAACAAAAAAATGGGTCAATGGGTCATTGATTGATTCAACTGTTTTTGGCCAGAGACTAGGATTAGGGTAAAACGGAACCAGTTGCCTGAACGGTTCCCAATTAAGAAAAAAAAAATGGTGATTTGATCATCTAGTTCGAATGGATGACTTGTTCAGACAACAAAAATTACTAGCAAAAAATTGAGTGTGTGAGGTCCATAAAGTAGTATCATACATGTTATGTCATTCGAGTATGTGAGTTGTGACTTATACGACCCGAAAATGGAACCGTTCTAGCTACCGGATTTGGGTCGACAGTTCGACCACCTAGTTCGAACAAACGGCCCGTTCTAACAACAAAAATTAAAAAATATAAAAAATGGCCAAAAACCTTTGAATGGGTTAACGTTCAATGGTTCGACCGCCCTAGTCAATGGGTCAATGACCGATTCAACAATTTTTGGCCAGGGACCGAGATTGGGATAAAACAAAATTGGTTGCCTAGATGATTCCCAATTAAAAAAATAAAAGAACGGCCAAAAACCATTGAACAGTTCAATGGGTCAACGATTCAACCACCCAGATCAATGGGTTGTTGATTGATTCAACGATTTTTGGCCAGAGACCGAGATTCGGGTAAAACAGAACCGGTTGCCTTGACGATTCCCGGGCTGAAATGTTCATCCGTTCGGGTCAACAATGGTTAGTAAACCATGGTTTTTTATACTTTTGGATTTTCACTATTCAAAGGTTTCTTCTACTGTGGGTTTTATTTGAGTGTATGTTGTATATTCCTTTTTTTTTCATTTTTTGCTTTTTTTGTGTGTTTGGTCTTCGTCAAGATCCCGCAAAACAGCTTAAGGTTTACCACCATTTTATTTCTTCCCTTTTGTTTTTTCTTTGGGTTTTCTTGTGCAATGTTTTTTTTTCTTAAAAGACGATCGATCTGCTTTGTCTTTTTCTTTGATTGCATGTATGTTTAGCTCCATCTCAAAGTGGAACTTTTAATTTTTTTCCTTGGTTTTTCTAGTTTAGTGGATTTACCACCAGTTTTTTTTGTTTTGTATTTAAGGTCACGTTGGATTTATCTTTCAAGGTTTTGGAATCCCTTGCAATGCCCACCCTTCCCATGGCTATGACTACAAAGTTATTTCGTCTAACTATTGACATCTAGAAAAAATGACCCGAAAACAAAACTATTATGGTCATCGGTTTCCAAGTCGATGATTCGACTGTTTGGTTCGAATGGATCGTTCGGATAATAAAAAATAATAATTAAAAATAAAAAATGGCCAAAACCATTGAACGGGTCGACGATTCAATTGGACGAGTCAACGAGTCATTGACTGATTCAACGATTTTTAGCCAGAGACTAGGTTTGGGGTAAAATAGAACTGGTTGTCTGGGCAGTTCCTAGGCCAACCGTTTGGGTCAATTGGGTGTTCTTGATGTGAAACAAATGATAGCTATGAAGTAGAAGTCAAAACTATCATTGTATGATTGTGTTCTTTTATATGAAATGCTTTGCTGAAACAATATTTAAAAAACAAGCACATGATGGTCTCTTTTAAGTCTTTATATGAGTTTCAAGACTTGAGTACTTATAATTGCAAATTTCTTATTAAGAAACCATTGTCTTAATGTAGCAAATAGTAATGTTATAATTCCTATCCAGTCCCTACAAAGTAGGGCCTCTCCGCTAGTTAACATATTAATAAAAAAGTAGGTGTGATATGTCGAAATTATTTTTACATGGAAACATAAACAAAATTGAACACATATATAATTCTATATTTACATTATTAAAAATATAAATAAGATTGTGAAATTGTTTTTTGACTAAAATACTCATTTTTAATTTAGTCCCTATTTAATTGAGGTTTAAAATATAAATCAAATTAGTAATTTTCACCTCATTCAATTTCCTCTATTTAAATCTTCAATTTCTTTGATAAATGAATAGATAAAAACATAAAAAATATTATAAAAAGAAGAATCTAGCCAAATACGTCTATTAATGATACTTGAAATTTCACAACTCGATCTAATTATCACATATTTAGATGATGTGTTTATGTGATCATATTTGGGTTTTAAAATATGCATTTGATTAATAATAAAAAGCAAAAGGCATATAAAAATAAAAATACATATTTATAAAAATATTTAGATACATTATTGCTATCATTATCATTATCTAGAATTGTCACGTGAAAAACACGTACACATTTAGTAGTGTAACTAAACAATGCTTTAGAGTTTTAAGGGCATGATTCTTAATTTTAAAACCAATGCGATAATTATTTTTCAATACACAATGTTGAATTATGATTGCAAGTTATTTTATATACAGTTTATCAAAACTAAAATCATGAGAGACAATAACTTTAATGATTTGATGAATAAACTTGATGGTGGAAAAATTAAAGTAAGGGATGATAGTTACAAAGATGATTACATTGTGAAAATGATTGACAACTTGAAAAAATATAAGATATTATGATAATTCAATATAACATTGCTAACTAGTTAGCATTAATTATGAGTTTTCACAAATATGATATATTTTTTTGTTTGATAGTGTTTGGGTCATTATGAAATAATAACTCTTGTTTGAACTTTGTATTTCTTAGACTTTAAGCCATATTTTTTTTTTGTTGTAAAATATATGCATATATTCTTTTGAAGGCATGTAAGGAAAAATAGAAGAGCCTATTCAAAAATAAAAAATTTGTAACGTATCGAATCGTGATCCGGTTACTAATATATTGATTTTAAAGAATTTATAATAACTTTTTTAAAATGTTAAATATTAATATTCCATCCCCTCTCCTGATTTTAGATAAAAAAAAAACTAAAAAAGTTAATGCGGGGTTTAAAGTATCAATTCACTCAAATATAACTAAGACTAAAAGAAATTATGATCACTATTTTCACAAATATCCACGTAGAGTGATATGTTATATATGTTTTCATTTTAACCATTGTTGACCATTAATAAAATATGTATATACAATATTTGACATGCAAACACATCATAATAATGTGTTGTTTGATAGGTTTTTTTTAAATATCTTATTAAAGATTTGACAGTTAAAAGTCATAGTGAGCTTTTACAAAAAGATCTTGGAAGCCCATAAGCCATTTGGTTGGAGGTGCATCTTTTCATGTTAAAATGATACAAAAAAAAAGTGAAAAACTCAATTTCTAACTTTTCAAAATAAATTCATATTAAGTTTATCACGTCTTTTTGGGGCACAGTCTTTCGACGGCTAAATCTTCACCCCAAACAAACGAGAAAAGATGAAAAAGCAAGTCATCGGGTTTTTAAAACAATCGACACCTCACGTGAAAAGATGCACCAAATGAGGCCTTCATTTAGGTTAATCAATATACATGCAAATAAATCTTCATTATACAAGATGAATTACATCAAAACCAATCTTTAAGGAGAAATCAAATTTTTATAATCATTGCGTTATTGTATAATGACTAATTGTTGGCATTTTACCTATTAGTTGTGTCATAATAATTTTAAAATAATCACATATGACTTATCTTTTTCTTTTTATGTATTTGAAAATGATTTAAACATAGTAAAGTATATTGTAGTTTGAAATTCACTTATATTTATTAGAGTTGATATGATTTTATATATTTCTTATATAAGGGGATTGGCTTATGTAGCAATGCATACAATCGGGTCTGAACAACTTAACTCAAGTCAATTTGGCAATTAATTATTGAATATTCCAACACAATAATAAAATTAATGTGTGAATATTTTAGAAACTAAGAAAACATTATTAGATAAGAAATAAACATGAGAACATTTTAGATATAAATCCAATTAAGTATGAAAATAAACATGTCATTTAAGTGACAGGAGAGTAATATAGAAATAATAATTAATAAGATAATTATAGAAAAATATTTAATTGCATGTTTTAAATTTGTAAAAAACATTATAAAATAATAAGGTAAAATAGGAAAAACACAAGTAAAGAAACTTGTAGAATAAGCACAAAAAATTATAAATGGATGTATTTGATCAACATAAACTAAGAAAGAAACACAAAAAGAACTTGGAAAAATTATAAGTAGCAAATGATGTCAATGCTCCAATAGTTGTCCCAATGGCAAAGAATCTTGTTATATGGGCCAAAGAAAAACCTCGCAGCAAATAAAGGCAAAACTATCCCTATGCAACAGATAAAGAAAAAGGCAATCCCAACATCAGCCCCTAGTGAGGACTTAGAGACAAAGAGGATAAATGTTGTAGAAGGTGGGCCAACACCAAATGCTGTAAGGGTTTGCATAATTTGCAATGTGGTGTGCAACAATCAAACAATCTTCAATTATCATGTAACAAGGCAAAAGCATATTGTGAAGCTGAAAAAATAGACAATTGAAATAAGAGTTGGGTAAAGGTAGAATTGCCCCATGAGACTACTTTCCCATTTGGGGTGTTTGATTAATTAGGAATCTGGTGTAGTCTCTTTTTTTAGTGTCAGAATATGGGGAAATTGATCAATTATCCGATTAACTAATTTACCTCTTACAAGATATTGAAAAACGAATGGGCATATATGAGAATTCTTATAATCCATTCATTTTTAGAAAAATTATGAAAACTAAACTTTTACAAAATTAATGTAAAATAATGCCTAAGTCTTTATTTAAATTATTTATGTCATTCAACTATTTTTAAGTCAATTTATGTCATTTAGTCTTTCTTTAAACTATAAATTTATTACCAACTAGTTAATGGTTCAATTGGTACATAACTATTACATAATAAAGATATAATATCTACTATGTTTTGTCAGTATGGGTGAAAAGAGGTTTTAAGGGATAAGTTACCCATTTATATAATATTCTTTAATATAAGGTTATAAATGCATAATATATCAAAAAATTTAAAAAAATATAAAGCAACATAATATATAAATATAAAAAATTAATAATAAAAGATAATTTTTAAGTGCTTATAATAATGAGTTTGGGCACTTATTAGTAAATATAAAGTAAAGAAATTAAATATAAAAATTAAATATATAAAGAATTTTAGTGTTTTTAATATAAAAATTAAATATATAAAAAATTTATTATGTTCATTATTTTGAAATGCATTTTATATATTTGAATATGTTTTCTTAAAATGATTTTATGCAAAATACTAAATAGATAATACATTATTGTTTTAAACGATTAAAATAGTGATTTGTTATAGTGACTTACAATAAGGATAAATGATATAAAATAATATTAAATATTGAATGATGTAAAGTAATTTAAAAAGGGTTAAGTGATTTAAAGATATCACACTGTGAATAAATTGATTTTAATAAGGTGGAATAATATAAAACAACTCTATGTGAACAATATAAAATAAGATGTGCAGTTGAAAATGATATTATGAAAAATTAACTTTAATTTTTTTCATTATTGTCTTATCTTCTTAAGTCGTTTTTTTATTATTTAAGTTTTCATTTGAATATTTTAGTAATAAACTTGTTTAATTTTGATACTTTATCATTGTAAAATTATCTTATACTTGTAACTGTTGTGTATTTATATGCTAAATAAAACTATATCATTTATTATATCTTTATAATATTATATATATAGTGTATTTATAACCTTAAAAAGATTGAATGATAAAGTGGTTTAAAGAAAAATTGAATGCAATAATTATTTTGTACAAATAACATATAGTAAGATGTGCGATAAAAAAATAAGACTGAAAATATTTAAAAGGATATTAACATTTCAAATAGAATCTTTTTCATTTATAAATAAGACATTTTTACTTTAGAGGTGATTTGAAAGAAATAATGAATATAAAGGTTTTTAAGTATTGCTTATCTTTTTATGTTAGTTTTTAAAATATTTGTTGTAAAAATTTATACATATAAAAAAATATATAGAGGGGTTTAAAGATGTTTTTTTAACATAAATATATAACAGTATACAAAATAGTCATTATCAATTTTGATTAAACAAATTATATCATTTCGTTAATATATTATTACTACATTATTATTATGATTAAGTAAGCACACCTTAAAGAGCGAGTATGGATGTGAAAGATACTCTATTATTAATAAAAGATATTTGAATCTATTTAAGATAAAGTATAAATTGAAGAGATATTATATTATTAAAGAGAATCTTTTCATACATGAAAAAGCATCTTCATACATATTATCTTACATTTAAGAAAAAGAAGAATAATAATACATTTAAGGAAGAATCTCTTCACATATAAATAAGGCCATTTTTCTTTAAAGGAGTATTGGAAAAAAACAATAAAATTAAAAAAACAATAAAATTAGAAATTCTTTAAGGTTGTGTTTGATTGAGGTATAAATGTGAATCGATATAAACTTAACCATCGATTCGCATTTACACTTATTTGTTTTCGATGTAAAATCCTACACCTGATCTACTTTTGCAATTATTTATTTTAATCATGTTTTTTAGTTGATTTTAACATTGGTAATTGATATAATTAAATAGAGGTGACAAATAGAGTGGATTAGGTTGGGTTGGATAAGGGTTGAATACAAACTTATCCATATTGATCCACCAACCCACTATAACCTATCATCAATCCTCGTTAAAGGATCATAGTTCACCCTAACCCACTTATATTGACCCACTTGACCCATCCATATTAACCCTTAACCACCTTCACCCATACTAACCCACCTACCATCACTTATAAATACAAAAATGAGTCAAGATGACCCATATACCCAAAATAATAATTTTTGAGAGAATAATCTCTCTTAAGACTATCACGTGAGAAAAACAAGTTAGGTTAACCTATATACAAAAAAATGTAAAAATTATACATAAATGTAAAAAATAGTATAAATAGATATGACTTTGACCCAATCCACCTTGACCCAACACACCTTGACCATTTTCCATTGACCTTAATGGGTTACTTGACCCATATTGACCCGCCAATAGATTGAGTGGGTAGGGTGGGTCAAATGGGTTGGGGTCAAGATTGTCAACCCTAAATGTAAATGATATATCTATAAAATTAATGTAGTTTACATTCATTTTCACTTAAAAATTTTCAATGGTCTATTAGTTTTAAATTGATGGACTTTTACACGATGGATTTTTTTATCAATTAACTTTTAAATGGTGGATTTTTCCACTACATTTAAACACTGTATAAGTGTTTTCTTGTATTCTTAAGTCCATCTTGAATTTAAATTTAAAAGTTTTTTTTTTCTTTCTAGGCATTAAATGAAAAGAAACAAGAGAGACTAAATTAAGGGGAATCGTCCCATATATAATAAATTTAGTCAAAAAATGAGATCAATGAGAAAAAAGAGAAAAAAAATGTGACAATCTCCAAATAATTAGATTATGACAAAATCCTAGGCTTCTATCCTTTTGAATTTAAATTTAGTATATGTTTGGCATTGATGCTATAGATACAACACACGATGCTACTAATATATGGGCTAAAAGCACTGTTTTTTTAGAAAACAATGTCTTCTTTCTGTTTGGAAACGTTGCTAATAGGTAGGACGTTTCCTAGATAAACAACAACACTTTCTGTTTGGTACCGGTGCTCCATGCCTATTTTCAGCATTGATACCCATTATAGGAAGTCCACATCACGTCCTCATTGGTAGCAATGATTTGCGATTTGAGAAAATGTCAAATTTGGCATTGCTCCAAACCATACCTTCTTGATTTCTAAGGCGTTGCTTGGAGCACTATTTTTTATGGTAAAACGGTTCCAAACAAACAAACGTTTCTTAGAGCACCGTTTTTTTTGTGTAATGTGGCACTGATGTGTTTAGATGTGTAAATCGGGTCGTGCCTCCCACGGGCCATACTAAGCCCAATATGATCGTGTGGGCCATGTTGGGCCTTGGGTTTTAGGTCCACGGGCCGGTCGGCACGACACGATCGAGCGGGTTGTGTGGCTAGCGGCTCGTGTGCCAACACGGCCCAAACCGTAGCCTAGCCCATATATATTATATATTTATATAATATTATATAATATATTAATAAAATAAATATATTTTTTTAATTTTATTATACTAATTTATTTAATTATTATATATAAGCAATTGTGTACATCAAAATTCATATAAAATTAAATTTTTAAGTTTTTTGTCAATTTTTTAAATAATTAAATAGTTTGGCCCGACTTGGCCCATGGCTTGGCCCATGGGCCAGCCTAGCATGGCTCACTTTATACCTCTAGATGTGTCACCGTTTTATAGAGCAACAACATCAATGCCAAATATACGCTTAAAGTTTTTCTTTATAGGCATTAAATGAAAAGGGGCAAATTTATCCCCTAGGTAACAATTTCGATTAAAAAAGTGGACCAATGAAAAAAAAAAGAGAAAAAAGTGGCAGTCCCCAAACCATTAGATTAGTATCAAGAAAATGTAGCCTTCTATCATTATGAATTTAACTTTAAAGTTTTCTCTTTATAAGTAAATTAAGGAGAGTTGTCCCTATATATGTGTGTGTGTGTGTGTGTGTGTGTGTGTGTGTGTGTGTGTGTGTGTGTATATATATATATATATAAGATATATTTATATTAAAATGGAGATATTCAATGACATATTATTAAGCTAAATAATTTAATTTCAAGTTTCAATTTAGAAGATATTTAATCAAGTAATTTATATTTCAAAAAAATATTAGTTCATTCATACAAAACATAAAATCAGTGTTTTAAAATGAACTTGAAGGTTGAATAGTTTTTGCATCTGTCACAAGTTAATGGTTCAACTATCCAAGTTGTACAAATCAAACCATGACACATCATCCATCTATATATCTATAATATGATATCAATATAAATATGTTTTGTGTGTGTATATATTATTTTGGGTTCAATTTGCATTTTTTATTTTAATTTTTAATTTTATAAATAAACTTTGAAACAACAAAATGAGTTTTTTTTTTTTCACAATTGGGTTATAAAGATCATGAAAATTTAACTAAAATAAAAAAAGATCTCCCCAATTAGACAAATGAGCACAAAGTTAAGTCCTTTAGAAGTTTTCAATACATTGATATTATAACCCATGACCTACCTAATGACTAGATCAAAAGGGTTAATTGCCCAGCTTAAATGGGTTTTGACAAAATTAAACATTATAAAAATTATAATCCATTTATATTCTATTTAAAATAATAAAAAATAATTAATCATAGTAAAAATAATTTATAAATTACTTACATAAGATAAAAACAATTATTAATTATTGTTATTGATAAAAAGCTTTATTAATATAATATCATTAAAAGAAAATAAATTAATAAAATGTAATAAGATAAATTAAAAACTAATATCCATTTATAATTAATATAAAACTAATACAAATTTATCTAATAATTATTAGTCTTATATATTTTTTACTAATGAACTTATATTCCATTGAAAAATATAATTTTAATATTAATTCATGAAATTTAATAAGAATTAATAAAAAGACAAATTAATACAAATTTATTTAAAATAGGGAAAATTCGATTAATTTAAAATCAACTTAAATTATATTTAAAATAGGGAAAATTATAAGATCTTCTTTGGGTTTTCTAACAATCTTATGAACCTCCCCTATATATGTTTTGACCTTAACAAAAACCACCCATATTGTTTTGGAAAAGGATCCAAATATTTTCCCTCATAGCATTCGAAATAGAAAATGTTGATATAATGCATGAATTTTCCTTAAATACCAAATTTACCCTTAACTAACTTATTTAGAAATAAATATAAAGAAAAAATATTTTGTTACCTAAAAATAATACAAAATAATTATAAACCATAAAATTTTAAAATTTAATAAAAATTAGCATTAAGATACAAAAAAGTAATATTGATTTATCTAGAGCAATAGAAATTGGTCACTCAATTTTAAAATTTTAAAATTTTAAATTGGTCACCCTCACTAAAGTGGAACATGAGTTGAGATTGAATAAATTAGACATATATAACTCAAAAAAAAGTTTGAATTAGACTTAAATAAGATTTAGAAGGTCATAAAGCTTCTTTCTCAATTTTTCTTAATACAACCCCACACGAATCCCAACTACTTGACCTTAAAACTCTTAAGGTCAAAAACAATGCCGAAACAAATCTTGACAAGATATGTTATTACCAAAACCTAAAAACTACCTTATATCATGTTCTACCTTAAAATTGACCAAACCAACCTGTGTTATTGGAAGAAGCCCCGAGAATGAGGTTTAAGGGTTTGTTTGGTTCATAGTTGAAATTAAAATCGAAATCTTTCGAAATCATAATTGAAATGGTTTATATCCATAGTCTATTTGGTTTAGACAAGAATGGTAATGAGAATTAGAATCAATAGGAATGAGATTTCATTCCCATGAGAGGGGCAGAGAATGAGAATTAGGGGTGTAAACGTATCAAATTTGAATCAGATTAGGCAATATCTGAATTCGAATTGGATTAAAAAATTTGATATCCGAATTCGATTCGATATTCGATAGATATTGAAAATTAATATTCGAATATTTGATTCAGTTTGAATTCGACTAGTTAATTATTTTAGGTAATTAATAAATATATAAAATAAATATTTTATTTATATAAAGTATATAAAGTATATAAAGTATATAAATTATTTACATAATTTAATTATTATATATATAAATTATATAAAATATTTAAAAATTTTATATATTATATATAAGAATTAAATAATCAATCGAATTCGGATATTTATCGAATCGAATCAGGTCATATTCGAAATTGAATTCGATTAAATATTTGCATTATCCAAATTCGATTTGATTATGTCAAATCTCGAATTTAAAATTGAATTTTCGAATACCATTAACACCCCTACAGAGAATGACGATTCCCTCAAATGAGGGAATGGCATTCCAATAAAAATGGAAATGAAATTTTGATTCCATCCAATCAAATAATTAAAATCGGAATAGCCCATTTGGTTCCAATTCCAGACCTCTATTCTCGCAAACCAAACAGGGCCTAAGTTTTGGATTGGACCTAGGTTGACCATCAATTACACCCAATCCTCTTGCTTTTTGAACCAAACACAAACTACAGCCTTCTTCGGTTCCTATGGCGCCTTGAAAAAATATAAAAAGATAAAAAGAGAGACGACAGCGGCTGCTGAAGTTGAGTTGGGAGCCGAAGCGCCGGCACCGTGAACATCTCCGGCGAGGAGGGCCACTATCAGATATGCGAAGGAAGCTCTACAACCGAAACCTTCCATATCTCTTTCTTAGGTTTTTTCACCTCGCAATCCCATTCGTAGGATAAAAGAGAGACGAGAGACTCCGTTTCTGAGTGTTAAATGAATGGTAGAAGCGTCAGAACCATCCAACAGTCATCCAGATTTTCCTTGGGATCCCATTTTCCTTCTATTCTTCGTTGTTTTTGCTTCCGAGGCTTAGCTAGCTCCTACCTGTCTCATAACTAAACAAAAGGAATCATAGGGTAAAGATTACTTGCCCCATATAAAGGTTAAATCTGGATCGTTGGTTTTAGTGGTGGAATGGGTGAGCGCCACAGATATATTCGAATCCGGCGGATAATATTTGGTCCTCATGTGCGACTTGCGCACTACATCTTTTGACTATTTTAGTCTTGTCTGTAAACATTCCTTCTCGGCGCAGCGGAAGATCGAGGTGAAGATGGCGATGATGATGATGATGATGAAAGTGGTGGTGGTGGTGGCGGTGATGCAGGTCGCTGCGAGTGATACAAACAGGGCTTTCCAGCCGTGCTCGGATACGAAGATACAGAGATCGGATGGTTTCACCTTTGGGATCGCATTCGCTCCTAGGAATTCGTTTCTCTACAACAATTCGCAGCAGCTCTCTCCCTGCGACCGGCGCCTTAGCCTCTCGTCTTCAGGCTCTTCACTCGCGCTCTTCAGGCCCAAGGTCGATGAGATCTCTCTTCTAACAATCAATACCACCTCCAACTTCTTCCCGGTACGATTTTTGGGACTTCTTTCCTTATCAGGAAAACAAAACTAATGTTTACGGGTTTTAATTCTGCATTCTGTTTATCCTGGAGCTGTTTGTTAGGTATAGTCAGATCAGTTCTTTGCTTAGACCTTTGCAGATTTTGTTATCTTTCTTTATTGCTGCGGTTTAACTTTTTCTGTTATTACAATTGGGGCATTTGTGGGTTTAAAGTACTTATAATCCGAGAATGCTGTTAGGGTTGTTGAGGAGATGCGCTATATGCTTTTAGGTAGAACTTGAGAATTTGCCTTTGAATTAGAGATAATGTGATCTAATGGATAAGATTATTCGAGGAATTTTAGATCCACTGAGGGCTCCAAAATGCCAAATTGTCTCAGTTCATGACAAACATAGAGCAAATGTGCTGCCTTGTTGTTTGCTGCTATGCTATATGATTTGTCCTTTTGATCCATGGGGAGATGGAAACTAAAGCCACTATTATGTTAAGTTGTGGCTAATGGTTTGGGGACTCTGGTATAGATCTTGGAAGGATGGGAGATGTAGAGGAAAGTCTATATAGCTGTCAGAGGTGTCAGAGGTTAATTTACCAAATATTCATCCTAGTACACATTGTTATGGTCTTATGGGTGCGAGTATTGGAATTTGGCACAAGGCTACCGGATTTTTTTTGTTTAATTTTCTTTTTGGTTAGTTGTGGGATGTTGGATTTGCAATTATTTTTGATGGATTATGACGTGTCCTTCTATTCCTTGGTGAGATGATTTTTTTTTTCTTTTCTTTTCATTTAGTGTAAAAAGAAAATCAGCAGCAGTATATTCAAGTAACAAAAATATATCCATTGAGGTTCTAAATAACCCCTCCTAGTCTGGATCTTCCTGGATTTTTCCCCAAGGCTGCGACTATCAAAGTTGAGTTTGATGTTCTGATGAGGGGCCATCTAAGATTTAAGATCTTTGCTCCTATTAGTTCCAATGCTTTTTCTTCTTTCACCATTTCTTGATACAAACAATTTGTAACCATATGCCTATTTTTTATCATTAAAATTCTATGCCAAGAGTTGCTTTTTTTTGTTGACCCCTCCATCCTCTTAAGGAGAAATATTGTCGGGTTTTTATATTATCTCATTATTATTTATAGTAAAATTGAAATTTGCTAAGATGTCTTAAACAATGGTAATAATGTAGAAGATGAATTTTCAAGTACCCCTCTAGTTACCCATGGTATGGTTTACAATATTACATTCAGTCATTTTGTTATCCTACCAGGCAAGGCATTTGCTGATCCATATGTTCACATGAAAGTTTCCCTGACCTCATCTAGTATTCTTTCTGCCTCCCTTATTGCATATACCCATGGACCTATTTCGTTTAAACTATCCCCACTACTACTTCAGAAAAATGCTCTAAATGAGGAGGCATGATCCATGGCATTCCACTCCTTGGATTTGTGAGGACAAGCCATGAGCATGTATTTTTTCATAGTTATAGTAAAACATAATATTCATGAAAGATATTTTAAACATGATTTTATAAAAAATATTTTAAACATGATAGCATGCATAAAACTTAATTTTAATTGCCAAATTGTCAATAGACTCGATATTTGAGTTCTCGATCCCAAGTTCAACCTTTGTTTAACTTTAAACTTTAAGGGAATCTGATACTGAACTACTGAAGTTTATAGTAAGAAAGTAACAGTGAGAATAGACAGGGCAACTCAATTCTGGCGATTCAAATGCAGATGGAGGAAATACAAACTGTTTTGTTTGCATGAAGTGGCTGCTCTCAAACTTGAAGCTTCAGCATCTTGTTGCAAGATGTGGCTGTAGAGTTTTTCTTCTCTGCAAAATGTTTCATAAAAGTTTTTCTTGGGGCATCCAAAGGGGAGGAAAGAGATGGGAAGCTCAGAACTGGTACAGAGAGAAGGCATGGGGGCATGGTCAAGACCAAACTTCTCCTATAGAAAAGCGATGGAAGCAGGAGTTTGGTCGGATTGGGGAAGTTCTGATTTGAAAAATGTTGAAGGTAAGCCTATGATTTTTACAGAGATGAGCGGGGTGGAGGCTAGAAGGAACTTTTTAAGGGATTGCTTAGTTGGAAGATTTTGGGTGGAAGGTTGGGTTACAGGAGGTGGAGAATTGGGCAAATAAAACCTGGAAGGATGTGGGGGGAGTGAAGGTGAAGAAGTTGGCAGATGAACTCTTCTTATTCATTCTACCTTCCAGAGTAGAGGCGAAATGGATTCTTGACAAAAGTCCATGGTTAATGGGGAGGAATCCTCTTATTCTTGATTGGTGGGGGCCTAGCACGGGTTGTTTTTATCCAGAGTCGAAAGGGGACTTTGATTGGTTGGACGATATCCAGATCAGGGTGTTCGGCCTGCCTCTACTTCTATGGTGCCCGAGTGTCATTAGAGCAATCAGGGATGCATGCGGTGGTTTTCTCGAAACTGATGGTACTCCCTCTGAGCTAGCTACATGCGAGTGGATTCGAATGAAGGTGAAGAAGGGGGGCTCGATTCCTGAGAAGGTGGAGATCGTAGCTGGGGAATCTCTCTTTTCAATTTCCATCTGGCCTGAAATCTTACCGTCAGTTCGGAGGTGGAAGATGGAGAGATTCACAGAAGAGGGAACTCAAAAGGACAAGGCGGACTCGATGGTTTCTAAGACAGTTGTCTTAGAGGACGTCAGCGAATGCTCTCTACAACATGACCTAGGAGGAGGATTTGTGCCAGTGAGATCGTTGGAGATGGATGGAGAAGATGATTGGACCTGTGGTTCTAATAGGAACCGTTCGATCCCAATATCAACAAAGGGTCAAGATTCAAAAGTCAAGGAGGGTCTTGAGGGAGGAAGTGCATTTGTGTCGAAAATGGGTTCTCATGGGGATGGTGTGTTGGTTGAAGAACTCAAAAATTTATAAAAGAATGTTTAAAAGATCTAAAAGTGGTGCCTATGGAAGAGTGCTCGCTGAAGAAAGCTAATGAAGTAAGACTTTTCTCAGAGGTTGGGGAGTGTGTAGATGTGGGGTTTTCGAAGCGGGTCCAGGAGTCCAATCCAGGTAAACTAAACCCATTTACCCGGTCCAGTCGGACGCATAGTAGAAAATTGAACCTTAAATATGCAAGTGAACCAAGATGGGCCAGAGGTAAACCAAGACACTATAGCCCAACTAGATTGGAACCAACTCCTACTCTGGGTAGCTTTGAATCGACGTGGATTACCCAGCCCCCTTTGTTGGCTGGGTGGAATGGACTTGACACTTCGACGAATCAGTCCTCTCCTTCCCCTGAACCTGAAGCAAAGCTCAGAGGTGATGGTCTGGAGCTCTCGGCTCCCCTATCTTGTTCTCCTGGAATGGTGAAGCCAATGAAAGCTGATCATAGAAGACTGCATCGGCCTTCTCTCTCCATGGTCCTTGTGAACGAGAGTTTGTTGGAGGTGACGCCGTTGGCGGTAGTGGATGTTGAAGATCAAATTGCTAAAAGGAGTGATGCTTCGGATCAATCTAGAGTGATGGAGGAAAATGAGAAAAGCCAAGTTGCGACAGATAGGAGAGAAGAAAATAGCCAGAAAGAGAGTGTGGGAAACTCAAATCTCGGGATTGATGAAGCTGATAAGTCTAGCAACAACACTTTTATGTCTTCTTCTTGGGTTACTTCTAAACTTATAGGGTTGGGAAGCTTTTCGGGGGTCTCGATGGAGGGAATGGAAGTGGAGACGGTGAAGTTTTTGGAAGAGATTGAAAAAAGAATTCTTTTGGAGAGGGGTAAGATGGCGGCCAAAAGAGGGGGGACAAATTCCAAGAGGAGTAGAGAATTGTTGCGCCTATATTGGGGCTTGAATGAGAAGGCGGGGAGCAGTGATGCGCCTATATTGGGGCTTGGAGTGGAGGGTGTTGGCTCTTTTGTTTTGTTTTATCAATGAATTTTAAAATTCTCTCTTGGAATGTTTGAGGGTTGGGGTCGGGGAGAAGAAGAATGGTGGTTTGTGATTCCCTGAAGGCTTCAAATTTGGGAATTGTCTTGATTCAAGAAACCAAACTGGAGAAAATTGATGAGGGTATTATTTGGAGTATTTGGGGAGATGGTCAGGTACGATGGAGGGCAAAGGTGGCTAATGGGAGTGCGGGAGGTTTTTTATGTCTTTGGGATCCCCTAGTTTGTAGTCTGATTTCGTGCAAAAGTGGGAACTTTTCGATCTCTCTTGTCTTGAAGCTGCAGGATGGCAATATTGTTCAAGTCACAAATGTATACGGTCCAACAGTTTCTAATCTTAGGGGGAGTTTTTGGGAGGAGCTGGCTGATATGAGGGGCTCCTTGGTTCATCCTTGGGTTATTGGGGGTGACTTTAATGTCACCTTATCGATGGAAGAGAAAAATATGAGAAGTGGTAGAACTGTGTCGATGAGGCATTTTGCAGATGGACCATATACATCCCCATACAAGGTAACAGGTTCACATGGACAAATAACCAAGATATCCCTACCCTGGTCAGGTTGGATAGATTTTTAGTGTCCTCAAATTGGGAAGACATTTTTCTGGACTTTAGGCCGATATCTTTGCCTAGACCTGTCTCAGACTACAGTCCTATTCAGCTTATTTGTGGGCAGTGGGAGGTGGTCAAAGCTCCCTTTAAATTTGAAAGCTCTTGGTATGAGGAAGAAACTCTCAGTCCGTTGATGAAGAATGTGTGGGAAGACTTTCAGGTGGAGGGATCCAGCTCCTTTATTCTGGCAAAAAAACTGTCTGTTATTAAAAGAAGAATTAAAATCTGGAACTTGGAAAAGAAGTTAAAGTTGGGAATTGAAAGGAAAGCCTTATTGGCTACTATTGAAGAGATTGATAGAGCTGAAGAACTGGGTCCAATTTCTGAAGATTTAAAGCTGAAAAGACTTCAAGCAAAAAACAGCATTGAAAAGTTGGTGGTGAAAGAGGAAATGAAATGGAGACAAAGGGCTAAAGTTACTTGGCTAAAGGTGGGTGACAAAAATACACATTTCTTTCACAAAATGGCAAATGCTAGAGCTAGAGTTTCAGCTGTTAAGAAGTTGATATGGAATGAGCGAATTGGTGAATCTGATTCAGAGATCAAAACAGTAGCAATCTCCTTCTATAAAGATCTTTACAAGGAAAAGTGGAAGAGGAGGCCGTTTCCCTTCATTCTCCCCTTTAGGCAATTGAGTGAGACCCAGAAATCTTGGCTTGAAAGACCTTTTACAGATGAGGAAATCAGTGCAGCAATTAAGACTCTAGAAGGTGAAAAGTCGCCTGGGCCAGATGGTTTCACAAATCTTTTCTATTTGAAGTGTTGGGATTTTGTGAAAGAGGATGTGATGAAGGTGTTCTAGGAATTTCATGCAAATGCATCCCTGCAAAGAAGTTTAAATGCCACTTTTATCTCCCTTATTCCAAAAATTGAGGGGGCTGTGAATATTAAGGAGTTTAGGCCGATTAGCTTACTGCACAGTTTCTACAAAATTTTTGTGAAAGTCCTGGCAGAAATAATGTAAGGGGTGATAGGTAATATTATTTCTAATAATCAGAGCGCTTTTGTACCAGGCAAACAGATGGTTGACTCAATTTTAGGTGCCAATGAGTTAATTGACTCAAGGAGAAGATAGGGCATCTCGGGGGTTGTTTGTAAGCTTGACATTGAGAAGGCTTATGGCTGTGTCAATTGGAACTGTTTGGATAGGATGCTGGAATGCATGAATTTTGGTCAGAAATGAAGAAACTGGGTTAGTGTTTGTTCTAAGACCCCTAAATTTTCAGTTCTAATTAATGGGCAATCCACGGGATTCTTTGGTAGCTCTAGGGGGCTGAGACAGGGAGATCCTCTGTCTCCCTTGCTGTTCATCTGTGTAATGGAAATCCTCACTCTCTTTAGTAAGAAGGCTGCAGATTCGGGCTTCTGGAATGGGTTTGCTATCTCTCCAGGAAAGGAGAAAGTTAATATTCTTTAGTTTGCAGATGATACCCTCTGTTTTGTGGATGCATCTTTCCATCAGTTGGAAACAGTGCTTGGAATTCTGAGTTGGTTTGGAGGATTGTGCTCATGTGATGGCCTGCCATATTGAGCTCCTCTAGGTTAAGTATTTGGGGCTGCCTCTTGGGGCCAAATGTTCCTCTTCCTCAATTTGGTGCCCAATCATTGAGAGAATGGAGAAGAGGTTGGCACTTTAGAAGGCTAAATATTTATCTTTTGGTGGTAGAGTTTCTTTGATCAAGAGCACCCTTTCCAACCTCCCAACACATTTTTTTTCTCTCTTTCCAATTCAAAATATAATGGCAAAGAGGTTGGAACAGCTTCAAAGGAACTTCTTATGGAGGGGTTGGGAGGATGAGAAGAAAATTCACATTGTTAATTGGGAGCAAGTGTGTAATCCTAAGGAGGTGGGTTGTTTGGGAATTAGGAAATTGAAAGATTTCAATGCTGCTCTTCTTAGCAAATGGATATGGAGATTTGTGTCTGAGAGAAATGCATGGTGGAGGAGTCTTATTGCGGCAAAGTATGGTGTGGATTGGGAAAATTGGAGAACTCTTGATCCCCTTCCATTTGGGGGTAGCTCTCTGGGCAGGCATTTCTAGGTACAGCACTCTCTTCATGAATGGGGTCAGCTTTAAAGTTGGTAAAGGGATAGAATTCAGTTTTGGAAGGATTCCTGGTGTGAGGAGGGTCCCTTGGCTGAAGCTTTTCCCCGGCTGTTCCAAATTGCAGTGAATCAAGATTCCTCAGTTGCTGATAACATTTGTATCTCTGGGGAATCCTTTACATGGACTCCCCTATGTAGGCGGAATTTGCTAGACTGGGAAGTGGAGGAGTATGTAGATCTGTTGGGACAGATTCAAAATCAGAAAATTGACATGAGTGTGGAAGATGAATGGACTTGGAAGTGGAACGCAGATGGTAGCTTCACAGTTAAAACCCTTTTCCTCAAGATGTGCAGTTCAGGTCAGGAGAACTTTCCTGGTAGGCAGATTTGGAACCCCATATTGTCCCTCCAAGGTTAATTTCCTGGTTTGGACAATGGTTTTGAATAAATGTTTAACTAGGGTTAACTTGGAGAGAAGGGGTATTCAGATTCTTGATCCCTCTTGTGTTTTATGTGGAATGATTGCTGAATCTACAGAGCATTTGTGCATTCACTGTCCGGTTTCGTCTTTAATCTGGGGACATTTTTTCAAGAAACTAGAGGTGTGTTGGGCTATGCCTAAGTCTGTGAAGGAGCTGCTTATGGGTTGGAGATTGGAGGGACTTAGCAAGAAAGGTATGCATGTTTGAAATACCATTCCACAGGCTGTTCTTTGGTCCATTTGGACTGAAAGAAACAATAGAGTTTTCTGCAATCAACCTAAAAGTCCAGAAGAGATTGTGCAGAAAGTGGTGGGGAAGATTTGCTCCTGGGTGTCGGTGAATGAGGAGTTTAAAAATCAGAATGTATCTGTCTTTGTACTAAATCATGGATGTTCTTGTAATGTGTTTTGGGTCCTGGTAGATCTAGTGGCCTGGCCTTGTTGTTGTAATCTTTATTCTCTATGAATAAATTACTTTACCTTTTTCCAAAAAAAATTGTCTATTACTTTATTTGTTAAAAAACAGAGCAAAAAGAAGTTAACAGCTAGCATTTAGCAGCCAAAGCTCATACCTGTAGCCACAGGTTTTGTGGTTTGGACTTCAAAGGCAGCATAGCAGTCTTTGGTTTTCCAAATTAGAAAAAGGTCAGTAAGAACAGGGTCAGCCAAGCTGCCTGCTATGTCGTCGTCCAAGGACTGAATCAATATGGACTACACGTTAGAAGAAGATGATGATGATTAATAACCACAACTGTAAATGTATAAGCTTGAGCTTGAAGTGAAAAACAATACAAGAGTCAAGTGAAACAAATAATTAAATAAATGCTTTGGATCCTTCCTTCTAACCCAGTTTCCTCTTTTACTGTTAAAGAAGTTTGGAGCGCTCCTGCCCCCCCAAAAGTAAGGGCTTTTTTGTTGGGAAGTGTTTCTCCAAAAAATCAATACCTTTGAGGTGCTTCAAAGAAAGAGACCAAATTGGTGCTTGTCACCTCATGTCTGTTGCCTTTGTTTGAGGAATGGTGAGGTGGAATCCTCCCACAAGTGTAGCGGATTTATTTGACCCTAGCTTTTTCCGACAACCAAAGAAGAAAGGAAGGGTGATGTGGAGAACAATGAGGGCAGCTATCTTGTGGGCAGTATGGAAGAGAGAAACAATAGGATTTTCCAAGGGAAAGAAAAATCAGCTCCTGAAGTTATTGAAGGAATCACCATCAAGGCAGTACATTGGATGAAAACTCTTGAATTGTTCAAGGATGTCTCTACAGATGATTTTATTAGAGGCTGGAATATTTTAGCAAGATCTTCTACTTCATCACCTACCATACAAGAAGTTTGGTCCCCTCCTTTGCAGTGTCATGTCAAACTGAACTTTGATGGCAGCTCTATTAGGAACCCTGGACCTTCTGTAATAGGGGGTGTGTTTAGAGATGCGGAAGGAAAAATCCTAGCTCTGTATTCTGGCCCAATAGGTGTTGGGGACTCACTTAGAGCTGAAGTTTTGGCGCTCCTCCAGGGGCTCAGATGGGCCAAGCAATTGGGTTTCCAACAATTGGAAGTGGAGGGGGATTCAAAATTAGTAATAGGATGGCTGCAATCAAACAGTTTGGGAACATGGTCCCTTAGACAACGGGTAAGGGAGTTATTGAGCCTCACAAGGGAGCTGGATGCAAAAGTATATTGGTCTAGGAGGTCAGAAAATGCTTTAGCTGACTACCTAGAAAAACAGGGGGTGAATCGCGAGTTTTTGTTTTGTGCAGTGTTGTAAGATTTTTGTTATTCAGGGGCCACCTTTTACTTTGGAAGGTGACAGTTGTTTCTTATGGTTTTATCTAATGAAAGTTACCGTTTCCTATAAAAAAAAAAGTGTACCTGTAATAGCAAGATCTGCCAAGAGATTAACAGGTTAAAAATTGAAGTTGGAGGTTTGCGGCAGTTGCAATGTCAAGCAACTCAAGCTCTAGTTTCGGTTTCTTCCTCTTGTTACAAATGAAATCGAATGGAGGATTATTTCCTCCTATGTAACTTATAATAATGATAGCATATTACAGGGGCCATGATATAATTGTTTCCCCACCTATTGAAAATTAGAAATAACAAGGCATATGTCTCACATGCTTCCATGCTTACCATGATATAATTGTTTCCCCACCTCCCATGTCTTTCAAAAGATTGCTTTGAAATCCCGTTCCACTACTAGATTGTTGTAATGTAGTGGTTTCCCCAACCTCAAATTCTTGCAATATAGCCATCAATTTTGCCCTGATGGAGTCACCGATTCCTATAGGACCTAGGAGTACAGCTAATATATTGCCACCACTCTCTCTATACATGTCTCTGGTGCCTGATGCTTCTGGATTTACCCAAATTATAATTATCAGAGTTCAACATAGTTGTCAAGGCAACAACGCGCCCTTTGAAGCTCGCCTCGCCTAATCACCAAGCAGTTTTGTACTATGTTCTATAAAATACCAAGCAGTTTTGTACTATGTTCTATAAAATACTTTTTTATTCTTTATTTCTTGACATTATAATTATAAAATAGACACTATTAAACTAAAATTCATTTTGTGTGTTTATATACTAATTTCTTTTTATTATTTTCTTATTTGTTAGGGTTTAATCAATACAAACATTGCTAAATGCTGTATTAAACTAAAATATTCATTTTGTGTGTTTATATACTAATTTCCTTTTATTATTTTCTTATTTGTTAGGGTTTAATCAATACAAACATTGTTAAATGCTGTATTGAATCCTCAAAGACTTTAAAACCTGAACCAATAAGTATGGAAGAACTTAAAATTTTATCTAACTACTAGTACTGCTTTTACTTTTTTTCTTTTCCTATAACAAAAATAAGGTTTAAGCCCCTATCTATATATATTTTATTTTTCTTTTCCTTCTTTTTCTTCTCATTAATATGCTGATTTTCTATACTTTAACATGAACTCTATACTTTTTTTTTTATGAAAATTATGAACAATTATTAAGGAAATATGGTTATGGTACCTAAGAAACTACCCTAGGATCTATGTATTCTACATAAAAAAATCCATCACGTAGGACGCCTAGTTGCCAAGGCGCCCCCTGTCACCTAGCCTCGCCTTGGCGCCTTGGAAACTATGGAGTTTAATTTGATGAAGTTCATTGCTGGAGTAGACCAAGATTTAGAAATAATTATACTTGTCGAAGATGAAGAAGCCACAATATGCCAACTTCAAATGATATTGTTGGTAGAAAAGGGTTGAAACACTTCCAAAATCTTCACCCAATGAACTACCTTTACAAATATCTTTCTATTAGGATATCCTTGTGCCTCTTGATAATATCTTGCCCCTTTTCTTGGGAGGAGAAAAGAAATAATTACTGAAAGCACTTCACACATCCCCTGGGGGTTCCACCTACATCCAAACAAAGAGAAGAAAATTCCTAAATACTTGACACAAATGGATAGATCTGTGAATAGTAGGTAGATTCGCATCTTGCTTTACAAAGAAAAATGTATGGGGAGAAAAGCAACAAAATGGCACTTCCAAACATAATTCCCTTTAGATGATGTTGGTCCCCTCCAAACTACTTTCACGTGGAAAGATTTCTGGTTAGATGATTTAAAATTTAAAACACAAAAATTTGAAGAAGGATGCACAGAAGAGTTGACCTGATGGACAAAAAGATCAAATTCTAGTATATGAAGAGGGATAAGAGTTAGTAATTGTTGATAATTTTTTTTTGTCACAATATCAAGGATCATATGTTCCATTCCATCCTACTTATTCAAATCTATGTTTCTCTTTACACAAGCAATGAGCACTGGGTCTGAGGAATCTATCTAGTGACACCAAACTTACATAAAAGGACAAGTTTTGAGCCTTTTGCTCCAAAAAATGGGCTGGAAAAGAAGTGACGTAAACTACAACTTATCAAAATTCTAAAAATTCTGCAATAAGACTTTTCAATGTGAGCCTTTTAAGTATTAAATTTGTTTCCAAACACCAACAAACTAAAATTGATCAACAATCAGATCACCATGTAGTTATCAAGACAATGATGTGTTTCCTGAGGGGTGTCAAGGTGTTTTCTGGGACACGTCTTTACTAAATCATGTTTGCATGCATGTTATCCCTTTTAGAAAAGAGAATGGCCAAGATGGGCACCTTATCATATGTTGTATATCATAATGTATTTTGTTTGTACTCTATACATGTTAGTGTGATGTTCACTGCTTATTTGTTTGGATTCTAGCTGCAATACTTGGATTTTGTGTTTTTATTCCGGTCATTGGCTTGATTATGTTGTATTGCTTGTTTGCTTGGATTCATTAGGCTATTTGACTAGTTACTTCACTTGTTTGTTTTTAATTCTTGTTGTATATGAAAATTCATGATTGTCTTACTGCTTTGCTGAATGCAATTGATTATATTTTGTATAGAATTTCAAAATAAAGCTGATATTGCCTTATTAGTGGTTTTTCAATTCATAGTTAAGGAGTTGAAAATGTAGAATACGCCAACATAGATGATATCTTATGAATTATAGGTCTTATTTGTCAAGAACCACCGCCTAATTGGTGTGGGGCACCTGCCTAAGTTAGGCCACAAGTGCCATTCATAAGTATTGATCACCCAAAAATTATGAGATTGCTATTGGTGCAGGAATATGGAGAAACTTGAATTTCTTCCATGGCTGCTTTTATATATTCATATCTGCCTCACATGGGTCAGCCCGTTTGAGGCTGTTCCTGTAACACTTCAGGCTTGTATGTCTGCCATATTCTTAAATATTCTAGAGAGGACACGATATTCATTTCTGGGTTCTTTTCCCTATTAACTCCATACTTTAATATTATTATTTGATGAATCTGTCTCACTGTATGATATTATTGGTTGACCTCTGTACATTTATTTTATGGTTGATCCAGGATTCTTCTGGCTACATGGTTGCATTTGCAGGGAGGAAATATGCAGCAAGGTCACCTCCTGCTTTTGTTGCAAACAGTACTTATATTGTAACCAGCTTTACTCTGGTAAGGAGATACCTCGCAAAAAAATTTTTCTTCTTACATTCTATTAATCTTCAAACCTTTTGTTTTTCCTTTTTCTAAGAAAGATATATTGATGTGTAGTATCAATTTTTCATTAAACCCTTATTTCCATTGTGAATGCAGGTTCTTGAATTTCAGAAGGGTAGGCTGCAGAACTTTTATTGGAAGAGAGATGGATGTGCTTCCTGCTCAGGAAATTCTAAGTTCGTCTGCCTCAACAAACAAGATTGTGCAATCAGTATTAGTAGCTGTAAAAGCCGAGGGGGGTCTGTAGACTGCAGCTTGGGAATACAGCTTGCCTTCTCAGGTACGGATAAACATGATGTTGTACTCAACTCATGGTATGAAGTGGAAAATCTACGCCAGTATTCCCTATATGGCCTATATTCAAATCTCAAGAATTCTCTCACCAGCCAGTTTAACAATATATTTTAATTTTTTTGTGGGCGTGTATTTTGTTTGTGATCATATTTCTTTTCCTTTCTTTGAACTGAAAGTATCTCCTTTTTTTCCCCTTTTCTTTCTCTCTCTGTGTAATTGCCAGTTTGTGTAAATTTTCATTTGAGTATTGTGATTATTTGACCTGTAATTGGTATATGATTTACATCATGGTTTTTGTTTGAATTTGTTACTAGCCAAGTTGTTTTTATACATTTAAAGAAGAGTTAGAGTTGTGCTTAAAAAGTAATTAATTGCAGAAATCATACCTTTCCGGCATCATAAATTTAGCCAATTTTATATGAAGTTAGATAAAGGGGAAATCTCACTGAAAAGCCACCCCACAAAATTTTACTTTACCGCACACTTACAACCATGGTTTTAAAAAACGACCCGGAAATGGAACTGTTTTGGTCACTGGTTTCTGGACGGTTCGACAATCCGGTTTGAACAGATGGTTCGTTCTGATAATAAAAATTAAAAAAATAAAAAACGGTAAAAAACTGTTGAATTGGTCAATGAGGTTTAACGGTTTTTGGCCAGGGACCACCAGGTTTGGGGTAAAACGGAACCGTTTGCCTGAACAGTTCCTAGGTCAAACAGTCCGACCATCCGAATCAACGGCAGTTCAAAAATCATGCTTACAACAGTTTAAAGCATTCAGGACCCCCACTTATCATACCCTTGTAATGGCATCAATTCCCCCAATGCCACTGTTAAGTAAAAATTTGTAAGCTGGGGGTAAATGAAAATTATTAGGGAGATGGAAACGATTATTTAGCAATTTAATGTGCGGTTAATTAGTGTTTTTGTGGGTATGGTATGAGTAGCATATCCAAGCTTAATACTAGTATACTACCAATGTATCAGTTGATACCGTGGATATGAATGGAATAGAATCAAAATCTTGGCGTTTTCACCCATGCCACATCTATAACCCCAAAATCAATACAAATCAACCTATATTTGGTTGTATCGATTGTATGGATACTTAAAAGCTTTCAGATGAATATAAATAAGGTTGCCTTTGGATAAACTTTAGGATTTCTGTGGATAAAAATAAATAAATAAAATAAACTTTAAGATTTCTATCTATAAAGCCTCAACGCACAAAACCCGTATTTTAGGCTTTGTGTTTCGGGGCTTAAAAGTGTGTTTGACTTTAGGTTATGTTTTCAAAACACGTATAACACTTGTTGTCACATATTTGTTTAACTCAGCCCAAAGCTCAAGAGTAGAAGCTTATAAAGAAACATATCTTGATGGTTTATATAAAGTACTAGTAGGGACCCGTATTAAAAGTGAAATAATGGAAATACATAATAGTAAATACATTTTTCTCTATTTTCCATTGTAACACTATGAACTAATATCATCATAGACAAGGATTACAATGTTTAAATTATATAATTTATAATTTATATGAAAAAAACAAATGTATTTTAAATATACTATGAATTAATTACATTTATTTCTTGAAGATTATTGATAATTAGTACATATTTTCAAAAAGTAATTTTAATGGTTATATATATATATATATATATATATATATATATATATATATTAATTTTTGGTAATTTATCATATTTATTGGAAATCATGTTAATCCATTTTTGGTAAATTCTTGGACAAATTTTCGTAATTATGACAAGATTATTGGTACTTTATTTTTGGTTATTTTCTTGGCTAATTTTTAGGCATTAAATGTAATTTTCTGCTATTTATAGCTTAAATTATATTTAAATAAATAATTTCAATATAAATACTTTTAATTACAGTTTAAAATTTAATTATATTGCTTAGAGTTTCAAATATAATTTAAATAATATTTAAAATACAATTTGAATAAATAAATACTGTAAAATATGGTTAATTATTAATACTATAATTATTAAAAATACTAGTAGTAAAAAATGTATTACTTTTAGTAAATAATTTTAATTAATTAATATATTGTAATTATTAAAAACTACTGTGTTAATTAAAAGTAGGTTTAATAAATTATAACATACACTATATTAATTAATAAAAGATATTAATATTTTTAATAATACAATGTTTTAATAAACACTATTAATTAATAATACTGCAATTATTGAAAAATACTGCAAAATATGGTTAATTATTAATACTGAAATTATTAAAAATTTTGTAATTATTAAAAGTACTATATTAATTAAAAATACTGTTAATTAATAAATTCAGTATTTTAATAAATATTTTTAATTAATTAATAATACTGTAATTATTAAAAATACTATATTAATTAAAATGCAGTTAATACTGTAATTATTTAATTACTGTTAATTAATAGATACTGTAATTGTTAATACTGGTTTTTAATAGTAAGCACATATAGTAAACACATTTTTTCTATTTTTCATTGTAACACTGTGAACTACTATCATCATAGCCAAGGATTATAATGTTTAAATTATATAATTTATAATTTATACAAAAAAAAAACAAATGTATTTTAAATACACAATGAACTAATTACATTTACTTCTTGAAGATTACTGTACATATTTTCAAAAAGTAATTTTAATGATTATATTTTTTAATGGTAATTTATCATATTTATTGAAAATCATGTTAATCCATTTTTGGTAATTTCTTGAATAATTTTTGGTGATTATGACAAAAGTATTGGTATTTTATTGTTAGTTATTTTCCTGACTAATTTTTGTTCATTAAATGTAATTTTCTGCTGTAAAATATAAAAATAATGTGTGGATAATTCCACCCATGCAATGGGCGGTAAGCCTCAAAACCAATGTCGCCTAAACGGCCTGATACATTGCGATAAAGCCTTTGAATGTTTGTATAATGTAGAGTGGAGAAGAACTTGACTTTACATAAGAGAATGGAGTTATGAGGGTTATCTATCTACAAGTAAGGTATGATACAAGATGATGTTGTTACCACTTTACATGGGGAAGAATTGAGATAAGATTGTGGGAGGAAGCCCGAAAGATTCAAAAAGCAAAATTTATAATGCCAGTGAGTGCAAAGGTGAGAAAATACAAATTTTGTTTCAAGTCATAATTACAAATAACTAAAAGTAGAACTGGACCAGATGCAAATTTTACACCTGATCAAAATTTGCACTACAGGTAGTATAGAGTTTGCTTCAATGAAATAAACTAATAATGTTGTAAATACATTAATGAAATCGACATAATAACGAAAGCTATAACTATATCAAGGGCATACAGGAGAAGATTCAGATAGTTGATTTCAATTTAGACTACATAAGGCCAGGGTCATTGGGCCAGGCCTATTTCAAATTTTAATAAATGCTTAGAGGTGATTTGAAACTTTCTCTCTCATCTATAACAAAATCAACTTTTGTTTTTATCGTAATGAAGGTTTGAAATATCAGTATTGCAAAGATAAAGCAAGAGACTTATCTAGATGAACTCTTATTCTCTTAAGAAACCTCCTAGATGCATCAATTTATAAGAAGGGTTCTGTCAATATGTATGATTTTGTTTTTCAAAACAAAAATAACTGCTACATTAATATAGGGGGTGTTTGGTAGAGTGATGTTACCATGCCATTGCATTTTGGGTTGATCAATACAAATTTGTGAGAAATATGTATTGTCACATCATCAATGAATATCATTTAAACTAGAAAAATATGTGTGAAAGACATCAAAATTGTCATTTAGAAAGAAATAACAATTTGTATTGATAAACCCAAAATGCAATGACAATGTAACACCACTACTAAACGCCCCTATAATTTTGTTGATTTGACAGTTAAGAATAATATCATACATATTTCCATATTTACAAATACATCCCAAGTTGTTTAATATGATTTAGAGAAATAAAAAACACTTGATAAGTGGTGAGGAAAAAATATAATGATCTCTATAAAAAAAAAGGATATAGAAAATTGTACTAATTATCACATGAATAAACCTAAGAATCATAGTACAAAATTTTGGAAGAGGGTGGTTTTGCACTCCAGATCTGTTACCCGCGAAGTGTTCCCACGTCCCTATTCATAGAACATCCCTACTCATAGTACAAAATGTAGGAACAGATTGTGGGTAGCAGATCCAAGCCCAGTGATTTGAACAACAAATAAGCCATGAAATTACTATGTCAAAAAAAAAATATCAACTTGGCTTCATTTTAAATAATTAATTCTGGAAGTTATTTTTAAATTCAAATTTCACATAAAAGTCAAGAGAATGGAAGAAGTTTATTAATTTGAAAAAAGAAACATATAATAGAGTTCTTACAAAGGTCATGTGGTGGGTTTTAAAAAAGAAAGGAGATTCAAGTATATACCTGAAAGAGATACAAGAGAATTTTTACTTGTGGTTGGTTTTAAGCAAAAAATTTAGCACTTTCTATCTTTTTTCATCGGTTATCGATGCACTAAGTAAATACTAGTAAACGTGTATGTGCATTTGCACATGGCAGTATCTCTAAGACAAAACTATTTATAATTCATAGGTTTTTTTTTTTTTTTTTTGTTATAAGTGGGTAGTTTCTGAACTATTATAAGTGGGGCAGTTTCTAAAGTGAGAGTAAAGGACATTTATGCCCATTGTGTGCTTAGACAAGAGGGTAGAAAAGGTCTAATGAAAATTCCAGAAAAAGAGGTATTCACTCTTTTATAGTAACATAGATTATTTTATATTAGTTTTTTGATGATATAAAATTAATTGACAAGATTGAAGATGAGCTAAATGCCAACATTAGCATAACATCTGGTTTCACAAGAGAAAGAAGGATTGTGGAAATTGAAATCAAGGGAGACATGGTTAGGAGAGGAGATAAAAAAACATAGCTTTTTCATCAAGTAACGAAGTTTATAAGAAGAACACAGGCAATTGAAGGAAGAGGAGGGAATGCAAATGAATGGATTACAATAGAAAAGAAATAGGAAGGAGATTTAAGGAAGAAATAATAAAAGTGGGAGGAAAAGAAAAGGGATTCAAAGAATTAAGAGGGGTTAGAAGATCCGACACTGCCAAAACTTTTAATAGAACAACATGACTTCTGACAAAGCCATATAAAGAGGAAATATACAATGCGGTGAAAATTTTGAATGCACATAAAGCTCCTGGTCTAGTGGTTTTTCAGCATTCTTTTTTTTTTTTTTTTTTAAAGAGTTTTGGAGCATTAGGAAGAGGGATGTATATAAATTAAGGTTAGAATTCTTCTCAAATGAAAATTCTGTTAAAGGATGGAATGGCACGAATTTTGTGTTATTCCCAAATGTAAAAATCCGGACACATTTCAGACACATTACTTTTTATATAATGTTGTCTATAAGATATTATCAAAGTGGATAAGATTACGAGCAATCTTACAATAGTTCATATCTCCAAATCAATTGAGGTTTCTAAACCATGGAAGCTATCATTTTTTTTTTTTCAACCATTGATTCAAAATTTGAGAGAGAAAAAGAGAGATCTCCATATGGTGCTCATTAATCTAGAGAAAGCATATAGAGTTTCTAGAGATAATAGTGGATTTTAGAAAAAAAAAAGGGGCTCAAAATAGATATATAGAACTAAGTAAGGATATGCATGAGGGTATAACAACCAATGTTAGGACATATGTGAAGTTACATTTATGATGGGTCTTCACCAAGGTTTTTTTTTTGTCAAATATCTTTATTATGATTTAACACTTGGCTCTTATTTATTTGGACTTATATCATAAAGGAATTGACTAAATATATTTATGAGGAGGTCCCATGGTGCATGTTGTCTACTAATGTCATTGTTTTAATTGATGAAATTAATGAAGGATTAAATGCAAAGTTGAATTTATAACCAAATGCCTTAGATACAATAGATTTTAAAATAAGTATGACAAATATAGAATAATATAATATCTAATCTTAATAACAATAATCGTGCAAATCAGGGTACAATTAGAATTGGATGACAAGAGATAATTCTAAGCCCATTTTCAGTGAGGTAACAACCTCTGCTGTTGCTAGTGGTAACAATCCTTCTGATTTCAGCTTCCAAATGAAACCAAACAACAACAATTGGAACAGGCAATTCCAATTTTGATTTCTTTGATTTCAAGGGATTTTATTCCAGCCGTGAAACAAAGAGACCCTTAATGTTACCTTTTACAGTACCTTAGTTTGATAATTCATAACAAGAAAAAGATTGAGGAGGATGTCACCCATAGAATTAGAATTGGATGGGCATAATGAAGGAGGTGCATTTGGAGTTTTTTGTGATAGGTGAGCACCACTTATATTAAAATAAATTTTCTATAAAATGGTTGTAAGGCCAGCTATACTATATAGAATAGAGCGTTGGGTAGTAAAAAGACAAGTTCAAATAGGTGATAAAATGAAAGAAAGTAGAATAGTGGGTTGGGTTTACTTAACTTGTCAAGTCGACTTGGCATACTTGGTTTGGTTGAGTCAAAATCAATCAAGGAGTGCCCTTTGGAGTTCCTTCTGCAAAGAGACTAGGCTGAATGGGCCCTAGTGTCTTTTTTTTTATTTCTTATATTTTTATTTTTTTATGTTTATGTTAGTGGGCCTTGTCTATATAGGTTTATTAACAATTTACTCATTTTTTTATGTTATGTTATGAGCTGGCTGCCCCATAAGGGTATCTTTGTAATTATGTCCCTTGCGATTAGATTAATAAAAGTAATTAGGAGAAACGAGAGAGATCTGATTGAACTCTCTTCTCCTTGTTCCTTATTCTCTCACCATCTTCTTCATCTTTTGGTTTCTGCTATTTTCTTTACTGGGTTGATTTAAATCTTGGTATCAGAGCAACCCTTTTCTCTTCATTGTTTCTCTTTAATGCCATACACCCTTTGATTTGAAGAGTGTATAAAGAGTTAGATTGCTGATTGTTTTTAATTGATTGTTGCCTAGTTGGAGAAGGGTCTGGAGAATTAGGACCTAGCTATTAGAATTCCAAGAAGTTTTTTTTTTTTTTTTTTTTTTTTTTCTCTTGCCCAAAACCCTAGCCAACTAGAGAAACATTATTAAGGGCTAAGGAGGTTGAGTGAGAGTGAGGCTGGCACTCAAGGGTTGACAGACGTTATTTGACTACTAGAGGAAATAGATTTTAGTTGGGAAGGTTTTTGGAGTCACTAGTTGGAGCGGTTGTAGTTCTCCCAATTCTCCCAGGTTGTAGGGCTTGGTGGAACTTTGGATTTTTTATCATTTCAGTGTTGGGTTGACTACAAGCTATCTAGGCCAATAATACAATATATTGATTTTTGTTTAATTAATGGAACAGTTTAGAGCCAAGATAAAGCATAACCTAAAGTTTGGGCTGGTCCAAAAGGGTTTGTAGAACATTGTTGAATGTTGTGACTACAATTAAATTATATGAAACAAATTACCTGTCTTAGACACAATTTATACCAATTCATGTTTGCAGTAGAGGCTAGTTGGGGTATCTACATTGCCTTTGGAGTGATTCAACCAAGAAGATCTAGGATAGTGTCTTATACATATATTCCCGAAAATTGAATGTTTTTAGGGCCTATAAATTGAAGAACAATGTGGATAATCTAAGACATGAGAAATTTATGGTTGTATATTATTCTATGTGGATAATCCTTGTGGTAGGAGACCAATATATATAATGGAAATTGTTGTGTTGGGAAGTGCCAAAGATGCTGACTTATAAAAAGCTGGTAGAAAGGAATAGGATATTTGAATTTCTCATTAGACTCAACCTTGAATTTGATATAATTGGGCAAAATATTTCGGCAAAGGATAACATGACTTATTCGGAAATGTACCATGGTCAATAGTGAAGAGAGTAAGTGAAAAGTACAATTAAAGGCTCCACATCTAGCTAACATTTTTCACATTCAGAAATGAAGTTTAAGGGGACTAATGAGAATAAAGAAGTGGCGAGTACTGTAGGAATCCTAAGCATAGTAGGGATACTCGTTGGAAACCATATCCACATCTTCTACTAGAAAGGTTCTGGAATTAACAATAATGATGAAAAGATTGAAATGCAAATATGGCTTCTATTCAGGAGGGTGAAAAAGGGTGTGGTGATGAAAAACGAACTATAGAGAAATTGGTAGTTGTAAAGGTAGAGTTTGAAAAGTATGGGATGCTTATAAATCACTTGGAAACTATAGTTGCAGCTTCCAACTCTTTAGGCATCACTTCCTCATCTACCTTTGTTCACTCAAGTATTCGTGTTTTTGCAAATCATGCCATGTCAAGTAATTGCGAAATCTCTTGGATTATAGATTTCAATGCTTTTGATCATATGACCAATATGTCTAACCTATTCAATTCATACAAACTTCTTTTTATCCATTAAATGATATCCCTTGCAAATGGGTTTCTTGCCTCTTACTCCATTGTTTTGTTTGATCATTTATCCTTCATGTTACTAAACTTAACACTAATATTTTATTTCTTAATATTTTAACAATGTTTATGAATTGCAGTATAGCCTTTTTTTTTATATGATTGTATTTTTTAGAACTTGAAACCTGGAAAGATGATTGATAGTGTCAATGAGGCAAATTAGATCTATTTGCTGACAATAGTCTAATACCACATGAAAGAGTTACTTTGGAGCGCAGAACAAGTACGCAGCTGAATGGTTTTAGAGACAAAATGATGTGGATACGCTTCAAGAAAGTAAAGGATTTAGAATACCATGGTTGGTAAAGGGATATCCGCTATTACTGAAAAGTGGTTTTTAAGAATGGACATGAAGATGATTGAGTTCACTGAAATATCCATTACAATCAGAATCTTGGATGTCCGTCCAAAGAAGATGGCCTAGATAGGTGTGGGGGTGCTAAAATGGTAAAATGTCTTGGGGTTTCACTTAAGTTTGAGAATGAAGGAAATGAATCAAATGATGAACAACCAATGTGGGAATGGAATTTTCTCATAAGAGTGATATTTAACATCAACAATGCATTGGCTTTAGGAGACTATGATGAAGAAGAAGATGGATCCCTAGTTTGGTATGATTTTCAATATGAGAGACTTCTTGTGTTTTGTTTGAGATGTTGGATAACAGGTCATGAAGAACCAAATTGTAAGATAATTTTAGATGGTCAATCTTTAGAGGAGTAAACTCAAAGAATGGGGAACCAACCATTAATGGATCATAATAGGAGGAATGGAATTTTTTAGTTCAGCTTTAAGAGCACTTGTGATGGAGAGGAGAAAAGACTCATAAATAGAAGGAAGAGGACAAGAGAAGGGGAAGAAACAGAGGAGAGAGTAGAAAAGGGATTCCTTGGTTGGAGCATACATGTGAGTGTCCAATGAGAGTTGACGTTTGTAATACAGTTTGAAGCAAACTCTTTCAAGATCCTTAGCCCTTTACACTAGACACGCGATTGATATCTTTACCAGAGATAGGGAATCTATTTGGTTATCTCACCAAAGAGAGTAGATCGAAAGATGGGAGATTTGGTGGTGGAGCACTTTGCGTAATGGTGGATGTAATGATGACAGTAGGTACAATATAGCTTTGCATAGCCTAAGAAGCATGTCAAGCTCAAGTTGGCCAGTTTTCATTTCAAATTGAAGTTACCGTGGGTAGCTGAACGGGGAAAGAGTCGAATCATTTAATAAATAGGATTTTGAAACCGCAGAATTATTCTGAAATCCATTAGTAGCCAAATCGCATTTATGGATTTGGCATCCGTGGGACTAAGATTTATGAGGTGAACAATCATTCTCACAAGATTTTTAGAGTTTGAAATCTAACAATAAAGAATAAAGAAAAGGAAATATTCGACCCAACAATGCTGAAGTGGCGATGGAAGAGGGATGGGACAAGAATAAGAAAAAGACGTAGTGGAATAGTGATAAAGGTCATGTCAGAAGTGCAGGGAGAAAATATGACCCAAGTTTATGAAGTGGGTCAAACCAAAAAGCTCAAAGCGGGTCAAGGGATGTTAGTAAAGCTGATGGAAACTAGAACCAAGATTCATAGGCAAACGTGGAGGTTGATGAAGACAATACAGAACAAGGGGAAGAGGAAAACATTTCAGAAAAATGCGAGTGATTTTGTTACTTTAAATTGTGCCTTTAATACCCCATATCCTTACTTCCTCAATCTTAACGATAGCCTAAGTTTGATTGATTTTAGTTGTGTTCAAAGAGAAACTATTAGTAAAGCTGAAAATGACCGAATATAAGCAGTGGTTTTAATGCTCTAGTGGTAGATGATGATTATTATTTTCATCAATACAAGAAATTGATTGAAAGAGTTAGAAAGAAGAAAATAACTCAAAGTGGAGGGAAATTCAAGAAAAAAAAAAGAAAATTTCTCTCAAAATAAAAATAGGATTAATGACTTTGATTTGGAAGTAAAATTAGGTTGGAAAAAAGATGTAAAAAATAATTAAAAATCAATTGGAGAAAATGTTTTTTCAAGAATTTGCTAGCAATGATTGGTTTTTAAAATTATATTTTTTGAGAGCTCCTATTTTTTAATTAGCTTGTTAAAAAATTGGTTATAACCTAGTAGACTTTGTGCGCTGTGGTATGTAATGTAATAATAAGTGGGCTCTAGGTCATGTTTAGAGGTGTAAATCGGGGCCGGGGTTATTACAATTTTGAGCTGGCCTGCCCCAATCCGGCCTGATGGTTCATGGGCTATGCTGCAATCCGGCACGATTGTATGGACCAATGGGCCGTGCTGGGCTTGGGGTTTTAGGTCGGTGGGCCCAGTTGGCATGGCCCGCGTTGTCGTGTCATGCCGCTCGTGGCCTATGAGCTAGCACGGCTAGCCTGTAAGCCCACAATGGGCCGCACTCAACCCATCCGAAGAACTAGTCATTGGAGACCCCCCCTCCCCCAATGGTTAGTTTCAACTTTTTAGGGGGTTTTTACAGAAATACCCCTCCAACAACTATAAACAACTATATAGGGGGTATTTATGTATTTTGGGTTTGGAGAGATAAAATGACAATAATGCCACCCAACAACTATATAACAACTAGTTTATGGGGTATTTAGGTAAAGTAATAAATGACTTTATAATGACTAAAATACCCCTCCCAACAACTAAAAATAGTTAGTTTTAGTGTATTTTGGGTAATTAATTAAATTATTTTCAATTCCTATAAATAGCCTTATCCTCCATCATTCTCATCACACCAATTCTCATACTCTCTCTGCCTCTTATACTCTATCGAATTTCAATATCTTCTCATACATCATACTCTCATACTCTCATACTCTCTCTACTCAGGAATTTCAAGTTAGCAATTTGAGAGACTTGGAGGCTTTAATAGTTGAAATCAAGTTGAAATTTCAAACCAGCTATCTGGGGAAGTGCATTTAAATTATTTTTAATTTTTTTATAATTAAAAAATGGTCAGCTCCTCTTGCTCTTGACACCAATTCCCCAATGTAGTCAACGTCGATGGTGTCGATGTTCAGCCACAATATGATAGTGTTAACGTCGATATGGATGCTATTGCTGATATTGCCAACATTCCCACACCTAAGGAGAACACTAGGTTGATTAGCCCAGTTTGGACAATATTTAAAATAGAGGAAGTTGAGGGAAAGGGAAAGAGAGCCGTTTATCATAAATGTAGGAGTGAATTTAGCTATAGTACGTAGTAGTGGTGGTACTGGCCACTTGGTAGACATTTGAAACGCCATTTGATGAAAGAAGAAGAAGGGAAAGAAACATCACGAGTACAAATAGGAAGTGAGATTTTTTGTACTTTTAAATATTCCCAAGAAAAAATGAGGTAAGAATTAGCAAAATATATTTTACATGTTGTACATCCATTTTTATTAACTGAAGATTCTATTAGAACAAATTCTTTAATAATTTTTTATTCATATAAACAAAATTTAATTTCCATGTTATCAAATCTTAATTCTAAAATTTCAATTACTTGTGATATTTGGACATCTAGATTTAACATAAGTTATATTTGTATTACCAGTCATTTTATTGATGAAAAATGGCTTTTACATAAAATAATTTTAAGATTTACTAGGCTTGAATGGCCACATACTGGCCCAATTATTTATACAAGTATTTTAAATACTTTACATGTTTATGGAATTGAAAATAAACTTTTTTCTATTAGTTTTAATAATGCTAATAATAATGGTTCAGTAATAAATATTTAAAATTTTCAATTAAAACCATTTTTAGATGATAAATTATTTCATATTAAATGTGCATGTCACATTTTAAATTTATGCATTCAAGATGCTTTAAATATTATTTCTCATCATATTTTTAAAAATAGAAATTGTATAATATATATTAAAAGTTCTGGAGCAAGAAAATAAGAATTTAAATATTAATGTCAAAATTATGGTTTAAAATATAAACATTTTGTATTAGATGTTCAACATAGATGAAATTCTACCTATTCTATGATAGAAAGTTGTATTGCTTACAAACAAATCTTACTGATTTTTATAATGCAAAAATGCCACATGATCCTATACGTGAGGAAGATTGGGAAATAGCAATTTGTATAAAATATTTTTTTTACAAATTTTTTATCATGTAACTAATGAATTTTTAGGTGTTTATTACTCAACTAGTTGCCTTTCAGTTAATCAACTATTTATAATTAGTGAACATTTTGCAAAATATAGGAAAAATCCACAATTTCAAAGTACTATTGAAATAATGTAAAAGAAATTTAAAAAATATTGGGAGAAAATTTCTCCCCTTTATTGCTTAGTTGTAATATTAGATCCTAGGATTAGGAAAGATGGTTTAGAAATTTTACTTGAATCATATTGTGAAAATATGAATATTGAAGTTGGAAATAAAATAGAAGAAGTTAATAATTTATTATTTAAAATGTATAGTTTATATGAATCTCAAGCAGATGGACATAAAAAAGTCTTGTACAGGTGCAAGTTCCACTTCTGAAATAGTTAGTTCCATTTCCAGTAGTGGAGACAAAAATCGGTCTTTACTACATAAGAGCCAAAAATCTATACTACCAGTTCATTTACTAAAAATTTTTATTTACAAGCAAGTGCTTCTACTTTATTTGAATCATTCAACAATGAGGGATGAGATAATTTTGATATTTAAGCCAGGTGGAAAGGACATGAAAAAAACTATTCAGTCTTTATTGCCATAGCACGTGATATACTAACCCCTCCAAAGTCTATAATTCCATCAGAGTCTTGTTTAAGTACAGGTACTAGAGTGCTAGACAATAAGAGAAGCTGTATGAATGATGAAAGTCTGAAAATATGCATCTGTCTTAAAGATTGGTTGGATGCTAAAGATAGATTACGAGACAAAGGAGGGCATGACATTGCACTTGATGTTTCACCTAAATCAGATAATGACAATCAAGGAGATGATTAGATTAAGATACAGGTGGAGGTGGAACTTAAAGAAAAATAATGAAGTTAATATTTTTTATTCTTTTGTATACTCAATATTTCAATTTATTGTAATTTTTTTTAATTTTTAAAATTATTGTAACTTTTTCAATTTTATTTATATTAGTTTTTATTTTTCAATAGTGTAATTTTTTATTTTCAATTTATAATTGTATTATATTTTTTTATATTTTATTCCATTTTCTATATATCATTCATCCATTGTGCATTTACCATTGTATTGTTCAAATTCAAGAAATAAAACTCTTAATTTTCCAATTTATTGTCCATTTTGTATTTTTCAATTTGTTCCCAAAGCTCAAATGAATTATTGAATTAAGGAAAGTGAAGTATTTTAGCAAAAAAAAAATCAAAATGTAAAAAAAAAAAGAAAAACAGTTTGGCTTGGTTCGGCCCAAGCCCAAGGCTTGGCCCATAGCCCAGCCTGACATGGGCCAGGCCCACTAAACGGCCCGCAGCCCACCTATGTCGGGCCAACCCCCCGAAGTATCCCAGGGGAGGAAAGCACGGCCCGGTCCAGCCTGCACTTTGCATGGGCTGCATGGCACAACTCGATTTACACCTCTAGTCATGTTCCACAATAGGACCCAAGAGGAAAATGAAAATTATGTGCTGGAATTGTCAAGGGTTGGGTTCCCCCTTGATAATTCATGCCTTACAAGAGGATCAAACTTGTGAAAGAGCAAAAGCTTCATTTTTAATAGAGACATCAACCTCTGTGCTGATTTGTAACAAATACTTAAAGTTTTTGACGGGTGGAATTGCTGGGGGGTTGATTCAAGAGGTCTGAGTGGAGGGCTGGTGCTCTTCTAGAATTTAGATGTTAATCTAAAGGTTATATGTTTTGATAAGTATTTGATTTATTCTCGGTTAAGGATGAAATTAAAGGTGTCTGCTGTTGTTCCTTTATTTATAGTGAGCCAAAAAAAAAGAAAAAAAAAAAGAAAAAGAAAAGTAGCAAGTAAATTGCTTTGGAAACATGGAAGAAGATGGCTAGGTTAGTTAAAGAACCTTGGATTTGTCTTGGAGATTTCAATAGTATATTATGGAAGAATAAAAAGGAAGGAGGAAAAAGGTGTAGTTAAATTACTTGAGGAAAAATATATTGAGTTCTTTACAGATTGTTGCCTCCAAGATCTGATTCGCCATGAACCTTGGTTCATATGGTCCAATAAAAGAGATAAAACAAAATTGGTTAGAGAAATGTTAGATAGAGCAGTAGGAAACAAAGAATGGATACAAAGTTTTAATGAAGCTTCTTACAAAATATTACGTTCTCTAGCCTCTAGCCCTGCTCCAATTTGTATCAACAAAATAGGGAATTCAAGGAGAGAAGAAGATAACTTCAAATTTGAGGAGATGTGGACTGATCATGAGAAATGTGAGAAAGTTGTCTTGAATTCCTAGAATCAACAAATCATTGGGTTAAATCAATTTAAATTAAAACAAAAAAAAAAGGAGCATATAAGATAGCGTTAGAAAATGGAACAAAGATACTTTTGGTAAGGTGCAGAGTTAAATAAAGGATCTAAAAGATGAATTAAGTGAGAGGTCTCATAAGGTAGGAAATCAATTTAGTGCAGATCAAATCAAGTTCCTAGAAAGAAAATTAGATTACTTGTTGAGAAGAGAGGAGATTGTGTGGCACAAGAAGGATAGAGTTAATTGGCTGAGTTATGGGGATAAAAATACTAAATATTTCTATACAATCACTCTAAAGAGAAGGACAAGAAATAAAATTTTGAGACTTAAAATTGATGACAAGGCTTGGATAGAAGTAGATGAAAAGATTGAGATAAATATCTTGAACCACTTTTAGGAGATCTTTTCTACCTCAAATCCAGGGAACATTGAAGATTGTCTGAACTGTGTTGAGCAGAGGTTAAATAGAAAAGATGTAAGAATGCAAGAGAGAGAGGTCATTAAACAAGAAATAACTGAGTCTCATTTTCAAATGGCTCCAAGGAAGGTTCCTAGATCAGATGAACTTCCAAATGTTTGTACAATTAAGAATTTCTTTATTTCAGGGCATATTTTGAAGGAGTTTAATTCTACATTTATTTCCCTAATTCCCAAGGTTAAAAACCCTGAGACAGAAGCTCATTACATACCGATATGTCTTCGCAACACAGTTTATAAACTTATCTCAAAGATTATGGTGAATAGACTAAAACATTTCTTAGATAAGCTAATAAGTATAAACCAAAGTTCCTTTCCTCTAAGAAGGTTGATCTAGGATAATATTCTAGTGGTTCATGAAATAATTGATTTCATGAAAAAGACAAAAGGCAAGATGTAATGGATAACCTTAAAGCTTGACATAAGTACGGATTATGAAAGGGTAAAGTGGCCTTTTTTTTGAAGAGAGCCCTTTAGAAACTGGGGTTTGGTGAAACTTGGATAGGAAGGGTTATGGAGTGTGTGACTACAATTTCCTACAAGATCCTAATCAATGGCTCCCCTTCCCAAGACATAAAACCTGAGAGAGGCTTAAATCAATGAGATCCTCTTTTTTCTTACCTTTTTCTTTTGGTGTTGAAAGTTTTATAAGCTAATTTAAATGTATTTATTAATTCAAATCAAATATCAAGAATAAAAATGAATAGTAATTCCCTAGTGGTCTTACATTTGTTTTTTGGTAGATGATAGACACTTATTTTCAAGGGTACATTCAGCTAAGAGACAAGTTCTTATGGAAACCCTCCATTCCTATGAAACTACTTTGAGACAAAAGATAAATCTCTCAAAATTTGAAGTCTTTTTTAGTCGAAATATGTATTGGCACCACTAGAAGATCATGGTTAAATACTTAAACATGAAAAGAGTGGAGCTTGGGAAGTCAAAAATAGCTTTGTTCAAATTACTTGAAAGATCTAAAGCAAAAACTAATAAATGGCATGAGCTCCTTTCCCTACTTTTTCCTTCAAACCAAACATAGCCTTATTATTTCAATGCAACTCTCCTAGATAGAAAAGCTTGGAGACTTTGCACAAAAGAAAATAACTTATGGGCTAGATTATAAGAGCTAAATACCTAAAGGAGAATATCTTCTTATATGCTAAGGCTGTGTTTGGTTGCAGTGCAATTTTATTTGCGCTAGTACACATGCATGAGAGTGCAAATGAAAAAACTGCAAATTTTATTTGGGTTTTACTTTGTTCTGCTTCATGTCTTAATTTACTTCATTTGTAATACAATCAAACAAAATAAGCTAAAATTTGAAACAAGAATAGGTCAGAATTTACACTCAAATCATTTGCACTGCCACTGTTTCACATCAGTATAAATTTATTTGCATTGCAACCAAACACAGCCTAAACTTAAAAAAAGAAGGGGGTCTTGAGGTTGGAAAAGCTTGGTACCTGGCATAGAAGTGCTTTGCAAAGGCACCTGTTAGGCTATTAATTCTTGGACAGTTGAACTGAAGTTAAAGTGTGGGAAGAACCACGGTTGCCAAAGCTTCATGGATTTAGAATAATGGGTCTCATAATTAAGAATCTGACCATGGACAAAGTTAACAACTGATGCTTGAGTCCAAGAGAGGGTGGAATGAGCAGCTTATTTGAAGCATGTTTTTAGAAAATGTGGCTAAGAATACCTAAGTATCCCTTTAGCCTCGAACACTTGGAAAGATAAGCTAACTTGGGCGCTAAATGAGAGTGGGAAATTCTCCATTGAATTGGCTTACTATGTTTCCAAGCAGTTAGTAACAGATTGAACTATTAGGAGGGAGAACATTAGGACAAGTCCAACTATGAGTACGAGCCACTAGAAACAGATCTGGAAACTGAAACTAAACCCTAAAATTAAAATCTTCATCTGGAAATGTTATTGGAATGGTATAATTGTTAAAGAAAATTTAGTGAAGAAAAAAGGTATTGAAAACTCTACCCTGTGCTTGACTAGTTTGGAAGTGCTTTGAATTGTAAAACATCAAGTTTTGGTAATCTGGATTCTTTTGATTTATGGTTAGTTCTTGAATTATTAGTTGCAAAAGTTCTCTTAAAAGTTCAGATTTTTCTGCTGAAATATTCTTTACTTCTCATTTGGTTCATTTGGAAAAACAGAAATAAATTTATATTTGATGGAACTGATCCAAACCCTAAACTCACTATAGATGTTATTGCTAGGATGATGGAGATGGAAACGATTTCCCCCCCAAACCCTCAGAGTAGCAAGGATTCCAGCCTTTTTTTTTGTCAGCCACCCTCCTCAACCTATGTTAAAATCAATATGGATGAGAGTTTCTGTATTTTTCTTTTTGTTTTTTTGTCTGTGGCCTGGTAATGGTAGCTTTGGTGTGATTATATTGCAAGGTATTATGGGGGGCTCAACCTTAGCAGTTCTTTTCGGTGCGATTATAAGGTCATTATTAAATACATGGGGCTCACATCTTTTACAATAGAATCCATGAATTTAATACTGTCGTGGAACCTCATCATTGATTCCACAGCTCGCTGAGTGGCTAAAGCGTTCAGCTAATCCAAAATATTTGGCCTGAATGTTGAAAAGACTGCATTAACCAGTTGTTTGGTATCATTTGGTGAGTGTGATATGATCTTATTGGCCTAGAGATCTTTATTATGAACCATAGAATGGTATCTCGAATTTCCACCCATGTAACATAACATGGATCTAAACCACAACTTGTGCTATCCACAGCCATATATCAACATGAATCACTCCATCTCAGGCAAACAAGAGGATGTGGTGGCCACTTCCTAAAGTGGGAATGACACAGACAAAACAAGTAACACTAGCCAACCCTCTCAGCCTTCTGGAACGATCCCCAAGTTCTGAAGTTCTACAATCTGAAAGCCCAAATGCAAACTCATCGAAGGAGGCCTCTGGTGGTGGTGGATCAAGTCTATCAGGATCAAAGGTGACTAGCATGTACTCTAGAGGAGATTTTGTTCGTTTTAAGATTGATCGTCTCCATGCGCCCATCTACTTTCCACTTAGGCTATATTTGGTTTGAAGGAAAAGATAGGGAAAAAAAAAGAAAGACAGGAAAACCTATACAAGGTTTGTAAAGGTTTTCTTACTTTTCCCTTCATTTCCATGCATTTTCATTTTCTTCAAACCAAAGATAACTTTAGATATCACTGAGTGGTTAGGGAACTAGATCCACCCAATACATCAATAACATCTAATGATACAAAAGGACTCCTATGGTCTTTAACAACAGAGAAAGGAAAATGAACATCCGTTCTTTGCAGTGGTCAGACCCGGGTTATTTGCAAAGTTTGAAAATGAATTGGATAACGGACCAAATGGTCTGACCGTGAGGTCGGACCAATTGTGCCATTTGTCTAACCAATTGTGTCCTAAAAATGGGAGTGTTTATTTGAAAAATTTAGAACTTATTCTAACAAGTTCTCAAAGTGCTCATGAGTGAAAGTGAAAAGGTTCTAATTTCAAATAGAGACAGTATAGGTATTTTCAAAATGGCGTGGCAGGCCAAGAGGCCAGAAAAGAAATAAACACTTGAAAATAAGCCCGAACTTTAAGCCGATTTTTATAAAGTACTTTCGTATATTTTGAAAGTACAAAAATACAATATAACGTTTGTATTATATCTTTATTCTTTTACTTTCATACTTTTAAAAGTACAAAAACCCCTAAAAGCACAAAATCGGCTTTTCATACTTTGTGCTTTTGGCAAAATAGTGCTTCCGTTTTCGTGTGAGCAGGTAGTCACGTGTGACCACCCTCCAATAAATTCTCCACCCTATCTCTACTCACCGTTGTTGGAATCAGACTGCCGCGCCGGTCTCAGACCGCTAAACCATCAAAAACCGTCACTGAAAGCACAAACAGAAGTGCTTTTGCCAAACATAAAATGATAACTCTGTTTTAGAATGTACAAAAGTAAAAAGTAAAAATCGTCACTGAAAGTTTGTACTTTAGTATTTTTGGAGTACAAAAGTAAAAATCCATTAAATACTTATTTTGGACTTATGTGCTTTATGCTTTAGTATTTTTAAAAGCAAAAATACCAAAATTCTTTACCCCAACGCCTATACTCAGAATAAATACTTATTTTGGACTTCTTTCGCAAATGCCAATAAGTGTTTATTCTTATTACCCAGTTTCGGACGATTTTCTAGGTCAATTAAAGAGTCGGCTAATTATTCATAAATCATAATCTAAGAACCGGGTTCTAGAAAGTAGAAACACCAAAAGAGGCTTGGGCTTGGCACATTGTGCTGGGCCTGCTGGCCTGTGTCCTGTGAAGTGATCACTAGGTGGGTGAGAATGGTTGACCTAAAACCAGACACCTAGTGAATCCATTTCCCTCTGGTTAATTTCCATAAAATGATCAATGGCTCCATTGATCACAGGCCAATTTTAAACATAAGAACCTCATTTGCACAGATCTGAGTACGGTACAAATCAAACTGCACATGCGACATGTAAAATGGCATAACTCCGAAGAGAATTGTGTTTCCCTGTTTTCTTCGGGTTAGAATATTCCCTAATTTGCAGTCAAAGAATACAGACAGCAAATCATTATCAGAGTGCAGACGGAGAAAAATAACAGAACAAATGGTCTTCTCATACATTATTTCACAAATCAGTAAGTCTAAGGCCATTAAAGTTAGATAAGTCACAAAACCACACATTTTCAACATCATTTTGAGGATCATAAACACAACTGAAACACACCTTCATGTCCTTTGAACTCATAAACCACCATAACAAACCCAGTGGGGACTAACAAATGGTTCAGTTTTTTTTACAATACATCAAGGACCTTGTCACTTTTGACAGCCCTGAGATGGTGAGACTGCTTTGAGCGACGGAGACCTTAATGCAAACAAGCCAAGAATGATTTGCCTAATAACAACCAAATGGTGGTGGGGACCATCCCTTGACCGAAACCTGTTGCAGTAACCAGAGATAGCACTGCAACAGAGCTCCTCCATTCAGTTGCAGCAAGGATGGGGTTGTTTATGTGGGATGATGCTCAGCTCTCGAGCTTGCTGACTGTTATCTTATCAGAGCTCAAACAAGCTGATGATACAACTCGTACAACCCCATTTGTCACCTTGCATTTAAACTTTAAGGAGGTTGCAACAGCCATCTGCTGCTGCAACCCACTTGTTGGGTATCCCAGTTCCCTGTCCACTATCATTGATATCTGAGTGGAAAGTAGATGGACGGAGACGATTAATCTGGAAACAAACAAAATCCCCTCTAGAGTACATGCTAGTCACCTCTGATCCTGATAGACTTGATCCACCACCAGAGGCCTCCTTCGATGAGTTTGCGTTTGCACTTTCAGATTGCAGAACTTCAGAACTTGGGGATCCAGAAGGCTGAAAGGGTTGGCTGTTGCCTGTTTTGCCTGTGTCATTCCCACCCTTTGAACTCTTTGTGTTCAGGAAGCGGCCACCACATCCTCTTGCCCGACGCATTGCATGGAGATGGCGTGATTCATGCAGATATGGCTGTGGAGCATAAAATTGTGGTTCAGATCCATGTTACATGGATGAAGGTTTGAGATACCATTCTATGGTTCATAATTAAGATCTCTACTCTAGGCCAATAAGATCATATCACACTCACCAAATGGTACCAAACAACTGGCTAATACATTCTTTTCAACATTCAGGCCAAATATATTGGAGAATGGTTCAGAAAAATCCAGTCAGATGTTTAAGATCATTAATGAGCCAAGCTTGGCCCAACTCGGATTAGGACCCTGAACTAATATATGACCTCATGCTTGTTTTTTTTTTTTATTTTTTTTATTTTACATGATATTTTGATCTTAGGTAGGAGTGAAAATGAGCCAAGATTTGGACCACTGAAGTCCAAATTTGGAGCCTATGTTTTGAGGCTCTTAAAAAATATACATAAAAAGAACAGAATAACAAAAAAAATGTAATATTTATATGTACTTATGCAATGCATACATGACATATAGTATGATATCTAATCTAAGTGAGAAAAGCTTAAACGAAGCTGAGCCCAACCAAGCATGGCTCAGGATGGCTTGGCCAAACGAGCACAAATTCAAGCTCAGGTTGGGCTCATGAATGAACCAGGCAAATTGGCTCTTTACAACCCTAAATGTAGGCTAAAACCCCCAATTGGTTGGGAAGTGCACATGCACCACATGCATGAAGGCAAGGGTGGATAGAAACTGCTCCTGTTCATTTCTTAAGAAAAAGGCATTCCGACACAAAAGATGGATAACTTTTCTCTTCAAATTTCTGGAAAATCAAGAAAGTTAGCATACAGTACCTTCCGAACTTTGATCAACTTATTCTCCATCTCTGCCTTTGCACGAGACTTCCTACGCCTTAGTATTCCATGGTACTGCTTGGCATTAACATAGATGGGTCCATCTTCTGGCATATTCAGTGGCAACATCACCCGACCCTGATCCATTTTGAAATTGAGAAACCATAATCAGCTGTTATGCCTAGACGTTAAATTCTAGTTGATTAATGCATTTTAATAAGTAATAGAGGTTTCATTAAAGCTAGAGATCTGTTGAAATGCTGTATGGTTGAAAAGAAAACTCAAGAAGCAGAATTATATTATAAAAAAAGAATGTAAACCAAACAAGGGAAGAAAAAACTCATTCAGCCACTCAAACAATTAAAAGGGACACTACAATGTTGGTCCTGGGCATGAAAGTGCTCTCAGAATCGAACCCCTGTTCTCGTGCTTGTGAGCATGAGATTTTACCATTGCACCAAGCAATGGCCCCTACAATTGAACCCATATCACTATCTCTAGCCAATGTTGATATTTATGATTTATCAAGGCACCATTTTACAAGTTCATTTTTCCAAGCAAAGGCCAATCTGCTAGTGCCATGCCATCCAAAACCAAAACCAAATGCATCTTAGATGTACAGAATTAATGGGCACACTGTCATGAACAAACTGGTTTTAGAATGTAATTTATACTCCACCTTTCACATCCCAACCTGATGCACAAGTATGTTTCATCTATGGTGTAAAACAGATAGGAACTGAAATGTTTCCCTTGTTATTTCATAGCACAATGAAGTTGCAAACTAGCAGATTGAATGAGATCTCTAACTGCATTTGGACTAATTTTATGAGTCTATGATCAAATTTCAATTTACTGGTGAAATATGGATAATATGAAGTAGTCTCCAAAATATAGACCTGTTTGATAGTTTATTTAACATAAAAGATAGAGAAATCTAAATTGGAGTCCCATGGATCCAGTGCGATGGCCTATAGCTCATATATGGTTTCCACATGGATTCTCCTTTAGTCATAATTACATAGTTTTAGTTACTTAACTAGTATTACATTATGAGGATTAATATTCTTAGTTAAGAGCCATTTGATAACAGCTGAAGTGGCTGAACTGAATGCCTTGTGTCTTTGTCTTCTAGTGAATAAGTTATTAAGGAGGTTGTGAGATCCTTAATGATTGAAGCTATAAGTTGGATTGTTACGAAGTCTCAAATATTTTTATTATTTAATTATTTTATCCACTTAAAGACAAAATAATAAGTCATTTGGTTCAGTCACTTTAGTCATTTTCAAATGGTCACCTTCCCTTAGTAAGTTACTTGGATGATAACTTTATTTGTGCAGTTAACTTTTCTCAAAAAAAAAAAAAAAAGAAAAGAAAAGAAAAACTTTAATTGTAACCTTTCTTTAAAATGTCAAAAACTTGACATTGGGTACAACTTAACTCGTTTAAATTCATATAGGCATGACAAAATTTACAAACACGTCAATCTATGATAACAATCATGCAAAGTTTTACTCATTTAGGAATAGACAAACAGTAAGTTTTGTCAGTAAGTATGAAGGGGATAGAATGGTGTGATGGAGCTGATTAAATGAAACCAACTTCTGAAAAAAGCTGAAACCTTTCTGTACAGTGTGATCTATGTGATTTCTTGGTGGTGATTACATTTAAAGTCTTTGAATCTGATTCTAGTTATTGTTCAGAAGGAGATGTCAAACTCTTTTTGTTCCTCTTGATTTTCATTGATTATCATATGACTATTATTATTTTTGATAGGTAACAAAACTTTATTGCTATTTATTAGAAAGAACAAAGTGGTTCAAGGCTTACGAACCCAACATATAGGCTAGACCGGCCACCTATCCCATATTTATAGTATTACATCTGAGCCTAAACATTTGTTCCTTATGTACCTCTTGTTTGTGCAAAGCATCACCCAGCATTTGCTGATTTTTGCACCCATTGAAAAGTTACAATGGCTTCCCTTGCCTGCGAATTTGTCTCCTTGATTACTTGTCTATGCCGCCACATTTCCTTTCTGTTCTTAAGCCAGCTAATTACAACTTCAGAGTCCCTTTCAACTACGATATCTTTTAAACTCAATTGTCTTGCCAGCCTCGATCCTTGTAAGACAGGTAGAACCTCAGCTGTTATTGAGTTCCCACAACCATAGGTCCTGAAAACAGTGCTATAACCAATCCATTCTATGCTTCCACATTGCCTTGCTATTGTTCTTAAGCCAGCTAATTACAGCCTTAGAGTCCCATTCAACTACAATATCTTTTAAATTCAATTCCCTTGCCAGCCCCAATCCTTGTAAGACAGGTAGCACCTCAGTTGTCATTGAGTTCCCACAACCAATAGGTCCTGAAAACCGTGCTATAACCAATATTCTATGCTGTCACACTGCCTTGCTATTGCTCTTAAGCCAGCTAATTACAACCTTAGAGTCCTCTTCAACTACAATATCTTTTAAATTCAATTGCATTGCCAGCCTCAATCCTTGTAAGACAGGTAGCACCTCAGCTGTTATTGAGTTCCCACAACCAATAGGTCCTGAAAAACAGTGCTATAACCAATCGATTCACATCATTTGATTATCTTTTCTTGACTTTATCCTCTTAGGTGATTGTACATGTGTTCCACAACCCTAAAAGAGGCTGGCCTGCAGCTACCTCTCCCACATTTTGTTCACATTGCATTTTCCATTAGATTTCCCTAATACAACTGCAGTCTGACGACCCCTTTTTTTTGGCCATAGACACAGCTTGCATATTTTCTAATCTGTGGACACCTTGCTTCTAACTTGCGAATGCATAAATTTCTTTCATAATATTCCAGGAATTGCCATGTTCCTAGCTAGTTTTTTAGCCAGCTCACTAACATTTCTGAGTTGCCTTCCACCAAAATATTTCAGATTCAATGATTTCCGTATCAGCAACCCTTATAGTACTACTGCCATCACCTCAGAACTTGCTGAGTTCCCCACTGCTATGGGACCTGAGTAAGTTGCCAAAATTTAACCATAGCTGTCTCTAAAAACTCCTATGCCTGTTTTCCTTGGGTTGCCTAGGCTGTATCCATCAAAGTTGAGCTTCATTGATCACTATTCAGTGAATTCTTGAATTTTATGTTTCATGATTATATTTCTTTTGGTAGGTTAATGGACTATACAAGGGAGGTAGCCCTCCCCCAACCCTGGTGCAGGATTTGGTCCCAGGTCTCCACTACAACCAGCAAGCCAGCTGTTACCTTCTTATTTATGTTTGAGTTCTTGAATCTTCTTTCTTAATTCTTTAATGTTAACTTTAGAATCTCCAGTTATGTCATCTTGATCCTTGATCCTGAAACTTGTTTTAACTACTTATCACCTCTAATTGACCTAAATACCTAATATATATATATATATATATATATATATAACAAATACAACCTGATGAAGAGTTTTCCCAAGGCAAAACATAGAAGTCCAAGACCAAAATAGATGACAAGACTGTAGACCAAGCACTCTTAATTCTCCTATTTCTTTCTCTACAAATAAGCCAGCAAGCAGAATAAGGAATTATTCTATAGAAAATCTTGGCCCTTACTTCCAGACAGTCCTAACCTATATTAGCCAATTCTCCCTACTTGAGCCAGAAAAAAGATAATATTGATCATGCATTTAGGGTCTAATTCAGCCAATTGTTTAAGTTTTTTTGTGCCCACATAAACTAAAACAATTGGCAATTGAGTCCATTATCTACACAAATGTAGATTAGATAGTTGATTGGGCCAAAAGAAAAGAAAAAGGAAAAAGAAAAAAAAGGAAAAAGCATGTTTCTGTTTCTCATATTTCTTCAAAATTTCTGGTTTTGGCCAAGCAAGTTAGTTTCTAGAAGGTGAATACTGGCTTTGACAAGAAGATTCTTTCAAAATCAATAATAAGAAATCCTTTCACATGGACTCAGTGTTTTACAAGGTAGGCTCACAGATGAGGCCGATTTTGTGGGTGTCCCTCACCTGAACATTACTATGTAAGTGCACCTCACCCGACTTCTTGCTATATTTGATAAATTAACCTTGAATTTGATTTTGAATAGGTCCCAACTCAACTATGCCTTGTCACAACTATAAGGGATCAACTTAGTAATTTAAAAGGTGTGCCTCAGGCGTGCCTAGGCACACAGGCAAGGTGCATATTAGGGTATGCACCTTGCCCAGGTCCCAGGCGGAGTATTTTCAAAAGACGCGCACCTGGTGCGCCCTTGCACTTCAGCCCAAGCATGTGCCTTTTGAAAATCTGTGTATTTTTCTCTTTTTTTTGTGTGTGTTTTTAGCAGCTGGACTGGGGGCAGAGTCCCCAGGCCCCCAATCAAAACCCTCAAGGCAAGCCCAAATAAGTCCATACTAGGGTCTTCCCTATAACTGGAGCTCCAAAACCCCCATATTTGCCAATGTTGCTCATTCATTCATCCTAATAAAAGATATTTTTAAAAGATACTTGAGGTTATAAAACCTTATTTTATAGGGATTAAGAATTTAAGACCCTAATATGTACTTGTTTGGGCTTGCCTCAAGGGGCTTGGTACAAAGGCCGCTTGTAGAATCAAAGAATGCATAAGGCTTAACATCATATTAGATATTTGAAGTAATGCAATTAGGAAAAAACTAAAGATATTAAGAGCTTACATGCTAGAATATGTTTTATATGTTGTGCTTAATTTTATTTTTAACATTTTAAATATGTTGTACATGTTATGCTTATGTATTTTAATTTGAGATAATAGGTTTTTTAAAGCATTTATTTTAAAATTTAAGTTTATATTTTTAATTAATAACTTGTTTAATAATTTGCATTTTTTGTGTTTTTTGGATTTTTTGAAAATTTTGGCATTTTTTTTAATATTTAGATTTTTTTTTTTTTTTTGCATTTTTGCACCTTGCTTCAAAAAAGCATGCACCTTGCCTTGTGCCTTGCACCTGAGGTGCAAAATGGCCCCTGTGCTTTTTTTGTGCCTTTCACTTTTAAAACACTGGATCAACTACAGGAATCCTGTTATGCCTTGTGCCTTGCACCTCAGGTGCAAAATGGCCCTTGCGCTTTTTTTGTGCCTTTCGCTTTTAAAACACTGGATCAACTACAAGAATCCTGTTATGCCATTCAATTTAATTTTGAATAGGTAATTTACTATATTGTAGGTTGTAAATGTGATGTTTAGAGTACTAAAAAAGCCCTAAATAGGACTTCAACATACAAGGATACAAGCTTTTTAAAAAATGATTTTCTAACCAATTGAGCTAATGGATTTCTTTTAAAATATTCTATTTTTTCAGAGTTTAGATTTGCATATATGCATGCATGCATATGTATGTATGTATTTGTGTATGCATATGCATATGTATATATAAGCATATTCTGGTTAATAATATACAAATAAAATGTGTTAGGCAAGTGATGCTAACAAAACCAATGATTCAACATAGAAGATTTAGGACCCAATATGTTTACAACATATTCGAATATGTTGATACAGAATAAAAACAGGACAAAGTTTTACTGTTAGCAGTTGCTACATTCTCATTCATTTTGAAATAAGTAATTCCTGAACGATGGCAAGAACTAGAGAAAGAAACTAACCGTTGGTTGAGATCCATAAGTTGCAAATATGCTATAATATTGATCCATATAAGGGTAATTTGCACAAACCTACAGATAGCAAATGCATCAATAAGAAAAGCAATCCATAAGCATATCAGTACATAAAAACCAATCAAGCAAAATTAAGATTTTTCTGGAGTAGGCCAATTCAGCAAATTGCCAAGACAGAGGAAGGCAGGTTACCATAGGCTGACCAAGCCCCAATTCAATACACGCTTGATAATCAGGTGGGAATGATTGTCGAGAAATGGCTGATGGAATTTGCTGAGTTTTTTGCCCCTTCCCAGAATCCCTGCTATCACCTGGATGAGAAACTTCAAAACTAGTCAAATTGGAGAATTCTAAACGGGGAAATAAAAATGAGAAAAGAAATAACATATGACAAAACAGAAACTTCTCAGAATCACACGGTTAAACTTATGTAGGCAAAACTCCCACTAAATTCAAGCAAGGAATGAACCGAAAAAGGTTTCCTGATAAAAGTATATTTACATGGGAAGCAGATTTCCTTGTGATTGTAGTGTGGACTTTCTGACAGTAATACACCTATTGTTTTCTTCTTCCCTTAGTCATGATACATCAAGAGAAGACTTCCTTAAATAATCAAACAATAATTTCACCTAGACCTATTACAAATGTACTGTTCTTGTGATTGATCATTGAGGAAAACCTAAGCAGGAAAATTTTCCACTGCCAAGCAGAATCTTTTTGTTATAATACATGCTTAAAAGAAAAACTAGAGAAAACCAGTGGCACCAAAAAGAATATCTTAAAAAAAACTTCCTTGTGACTAACAGAGTAATGGTTTCTTTATCTGTCAATACTAAATTCCATTTTTTTTTTTTTGAGAAAAGCTAAGTTAAGGATTTTATTAACCAATAGCATTGTACAACAAGCCCCCGGGAAAAGAAGGCAGGAACAAACCAGCATCCCCCACCCAAGCGAAGCACCAAATTAAAAATTCTTGGAGTTCAGGAAGAGAAACATGTTCTGGCGCCTGAACTCATTAACAACAGAAACCCAGGACCCTACTTTACCCACTGTAATGCTATTTAGATCTTCAGTGTTCTTTCTTTTGCTGCTAAAGAGTACTATTTCTCTCTACCCACACAGTCCCAATCACCACAGCAGGAACAAACTTCCAAACATACTTCCCATTCTTAAAGAAGCTCACGCAGGCTCCAACCCAACAGAAAATCCTTCATAGATCGCTGCATTCACAGATCACCAGGCAATGGATGCAATGATGGTCAACAGACCCAACCACCCGGCCACATAGGCCACAGATCAAATCCTGGATCTGCGCACCCCTTCTCATCAGGTTTATCTTGGGAAGGCATTTTCCATACAGCAGCCCAAACCAAGAAGTTCAGCTTCAAGGGGGAGATTGAGTTCCAAATTTGCTTAGCCAGAAAGCACAACTTATTAGATCATCTAGTCTGAGAGGAAATAACTTGACAGAATTCTCCATCCTTATTCCACCTCCATCTCCATTGATCAATCTGATCTATATCAGATTGTGGGAACTACGAAATTCCTGAAGTTGCAAGTATTAGAAAATGTCCAGCAAATGACAGAAAAATCATGGTCTAAGTAAAAAAATGCAAATATAATATTTTTTTGGATGGATATAAACATTTTTGTCAGTAAAAAGTGCAATTTATTATCCCATGCTTCATATAGGATCTTGCACAAATGAATCCATGTACATAGAACTAGAATGAGCCACATGATTGAACAGGGTTTCAACTCCCTAAGAGCACACAAGAAAAACTATCTAGTATGCTTATACAGAGAGTAATTCAGGGAAAAAGCACACTTTGCTGAATTCCTTGGAGATGAACAAGCATGAATACCTTTTGCTAATAAGGTCCATTTTTGAAAGACTCAGGCATTTGTTTCATTCTAAACCATCCAAACATATCAGCGGTTCTCCAGATAAAAAAAAAAAAAAAAAAGCTTTGATATTACCATTTGATGATAAGGCAGCAATCCTGGATGTCAATGATCTTCGGGATGAAATTACCACAGTGAATACCAGAGTTGGAATGGCATGGATTGAAAACTGGAGTCTAGCTTATCATGAAAAGGAGCTCATTGCAAGGTGTACCCAGATCAAAGTCTTTGGACTTCCCTTTAATCTATGGACAGAGCAAGCGTTCCATCAAGTCTCACAAGTCTGAGGAGGTGGTGATGAATGTCTCCTATCTACAGACAATGAGGCTAAATATCGTATGCGCCAAACCTAAGTCTATTCCACATTGTTTGGAAGTGTTCACCGGCAAATGTTGGCAGAGGGTGTGGCTGGCCTCGGCAGCCGAAGTGGCGCTGTGGGAAGAATGGAGGGAGGAAGATGCAGATGACATGGCAGGGTGGGAACCATGTGGAAGAGAAGGAGAGGCCAAGGGGAAGCTAGTTCCGAGGAAGTTTAATTGGGAAGACGAAGAGGAGAGGAAGGAACTTCCTTCGAAGGAAAAATCTTCAAATAATTTTAAAATGAACTGAGTGGAAGTGTTTAATAGAGGAGCCTCTGATGTTGAAGCTCTTAAAAAAAGGCACAACTTGTGAAGGCAATAAGGTAAGGGACCATGTGGGAGGAAAGTTTGGAAACTCAGGTGGGCTTGTTACAGTGCAGCCCAAAGATGTTGGGCTGGGAAAAAAAGGTGGGCCAAACGAGAATAATGGGAATATTAGACTAGTTATGGAAGAAGCTCATGGAATTTTAAGGGAGCACATGATCAGTGAGAATGGGGAAATATTAGATGATACTTTGGTCTTTTATCTCCCCACTTAATAAGAAGCCATTGTGAGGTCATAGGTGTGATTGGTATTAACAGCACGACAGAGGATCTTCTGGGAGAATATAAAGAGGAGAATGGAGGGGGAAATGCTGCTGGTGTTAGACAGATGTAGGCAGTTCAGGAAGGCGAAGAGTTTCTTCAGTTTGTTGGAAAGATCAAGGAAGGCGCTAATTTGCTCACTGTAGGTGGAAGAGAGGGAGTTCCAAAGAGTTTGAAAGAAGTGAAAGGGGAAGATGAAAGGAACTCTAGGAAGGGAGTAAGCAACGATGAGATCTGTTTGGGGAAGGAGATGGAAGAGTATGGTTATGGTAAAGAAGAGGAAAATAGGGAAGGGAACAAGAGGAAGGAGGTTAATAGAGAAAAGGTGTTCCATAGAAGGAGGAAATATAGAACGAAGCTGCTCAAGGATGTTTAGGAGAGGGAGAATGAAGAGGAGGATGAAGAGATTATAGTGGAGGAGACTCATGAAATTAAAAGGAAAGCTGATCTGGAAGAGGCTTTTAACAACGAAATTGAGGTAAGAGATTGGGGCTGTTTTTCTTAGGTGGAGAAGATTTTGCAATGAAAGCTTTTAAGTGGGAGAAAATTCAAGTGAAATCCTGAAGAACAGCGAGAAGGAAGTTTTAAGCCCCGTTGAAGATTCTATAGAGGCTGAGGGGGAGAAAAATGACAGGCTCCAGAATGAAACAAGGCCTAAACAACAGAAGAATCCAGTATTTGAGCTTGAAAGGATTAATGATCTTAATGGAAAAAGGAAGAACAGTAAAGGTCATCCCAATGCAGTTAAAAGATTTAGGCAACAAAAGTTCAGTAGATCCGTGCTAATCTCGAAGGTGTTTGATAGATTGAAAGGGGATTCACATGGGATTGGAATCAACAAGAGGGCTAAGAACAATAGAAGGCTTGTCAAGAAAAAGAGAGAGATTTTATTTAAATTTCACAAGGGTGGGGTAAGCCTGTCTTGCTTTGTAAAGGGTTCCTGGGCGAGGTTTTGTCAGGTTGCTGTCTATGGGTAGTGAAGTGTTAGTGTGGGTGGGTTAAGGGTCCTGGTTTTCTTGTTGATTTTTCGGGTTTTGTTTTAGTTTTAAGTTTCTTGGGCATCTCAGGTTGTTGCTTTTTTTTTCAGTTGTTGGGTGATTTCTTATAACCTCTTTGTATTCTTCTTTATCACTATTTCTATCTTAATAAGTTTTCTTCTTCATTTATCTTCAAAAAAAAAACATAGATTAGATCGATTTTGGTTCTCATTGAGTTCTAAGTGATCTACACCATCTGGTTGACAAGTCTAATATGTGGACAGAGAGTTGATATGTGATTTCGATTGGTTTAAAGACATTAGGCTGGGATCAGATTGTTTTTGATGCATGAACAATCTGGACAATTCATTTTATGGGTTGCCTTACAATCACCTTTTGGCACCCATATATAAACTCTCATAATGGGAGGATCCCCATCAATACAGTATATGGAACCAAATGAAGATTTGGGTGTAATTCCCACAAACAAAAGCAGTAGGGATCAAAGTACAAGTTGTTCAGTTCATCAATGGCTGCATGCATCTATCTATGAGTTTCTTTTGAATCTGCTATTCTTGATTAGGACAAAACAGAGAGTGCAAGGTTCAAAGATATTGATTTTGTTGGTTCATGTTTTGAAAATGGTTCAGGATCCTTCAATGTCTTCTTTCTTGAACTTGCATCTATCTATGAGTTTCTTTTGAATCTGCTATTCTTGATTAGGACAAAACAGAGAGTGCAAGGTTCAAAGATATTGATTTTGTTGGTTCATGTTTTGAAAATGGTTCAGGATCCTTCAATGTCTTCTTTCTTGAACTTTTTTTTTTGTTCCAAGTTCTTGGTATGGAGGCTAAAGGTGGACTCTAAAACCTCTATTTCAATTCGTTGTTCTTTAAACCTAGGAGTGTTGTTCTAGATTTTTTTTTTAATAACAGATAACATTTCATTAATCAGGAGAAAAACACCAGACTGCTAACGCAAGCAGGTATCTGGCCAATAAGTACACCAGCTTTCAACAACAAAAGCCAAAGCATACAATAATAAAAAGGAAGAATAGAAAAGAATAGAACAGAAAGGTTGAATTTCAATCTTCTAGAAATTTACTATTCTTAGTAAAAACCAAAATTAGTATTTATAGTAACTTTTGAACTTACTACTTCGTAGTAATTCTCTAATACTATTTATAGTAAAATTGCAATATATTGTTTTAAGTATTTTCTGGTCTCCTTAGATTAAGCTAATAGTTTTAGTTATTTGACTGTCCTTAAGGATACCCATGAGTTTTTCTTATTCTGAAGCAGTTAAAAGCAGTGTTGCACTGTGTTTTTGAGTCTAACTTGGAGTATATGAAGAGAGATCTGAGCCCTTATGTTCAGTCCATAAACAAAAGTCATTGTAGTTGAAATTTTAGAGTTGATTCAATAGAATGAGAAGTTTATTTTAGTTACATGAGAATAAGAGTGTGATCTTCTCTCTCCTTTCAGCAAAAGAAATGATTAAATTGTAAATAAAGTACAGTAGGTAGAGTGTGATCTTCTCTCTCACTATCTTTTCTTCTAAATGTGCAATATGTGTTCTCATTCTTTCCATTCAAAAAAAAGTAGGGAGAGGTAAACTCCCTTCTCCCAAAGGGTGATAATTCCTTGTTTGGCCCACATTTTTTTGGGTTTGGACCTTGGTTTTGGGGTAGGGTTGGGAAATGCATTAGACCTAAAATTTTGCAGGCCATGCTTAGGCTCTATCTCAGGTGGGATGAACAGGCCTTATATGAAGAAGTGTTGTATCTCATGAAACTTTTTACAGACTGCAATGATGTATACATTCCCAGGGATAGGAACTCCATAGTCCACATTATGGCTACTAGATAGCTAAACAGAACATGGAATTTCATGATCAAATTCTGGATTGGTTGCAAAGCCTTCTATGCGATCAACTAATTGCGGAGCAACATGTATATATTCTGTTTGAATGAAGGTTCTGTTTTCTGTTGTGCCAAAAGAAAAGAAAGGACAAAAAGAAACATAGACATGGTTGTAGGACTGAGTTCCAATCCCTAAAACTATTTCTTAGTAAAATCAAAATTTATAGTAATCAGTATAAAGAGCAAATTACTACTTACAGTAATTTATACAAACTTACTACTTTATAGTCATTTCTGGTTTCCTTACATTAAGTTAGTGGTTTGTTTAGCAGTAGTAGGATTAGTGTAATCAGCATTATTTTAGGTGTTAAGAGTCTTTATTTGACTATAAATTATTTCATAAAGCATCAGAGTACCAAACCATGATAAGGTGGCAAATAACTCATGCATGAGTTTAGGAATGTGAATTTAAAACATTATGAATTTATTTTTCAAACCCAAATTTCCAAACAGTTATATGATCACTGACCTTTGGGTCATCTATGAACCATTGTTGTTTTCAGTCTAAAGAAATAATCTCCAATATACAGACAATCTATTGATAATCTCTTATATGGATTGGAAGGTCTAGATGATACAGGACCCATGAATTGTATTTTTGCAGAAATAACCACTGACATTAGAAGGTAACCTGTCATTAGAGAAAGAAAATAAAGTTTTGGTCATTAGAGATAAGGAGGTTGTATATGTGGTTGGTCCTCTCTTATGCTTAGTATTTTTGCAGTAACGGTTTACAGGTTACCTTCAAATGTCAGTGGTCATTAGAGATAAGGAGGTAGAACAAAAACAGAAAAAAAAAAGAAAGAAAATAAAGTTTTGGTTGGTATTCTACTATGCAGATTATCTCGAACCATACTACTTTATCCTTCTTTGCTCATTACTTCTAAAATTATGAGTACCAGTTGAATCTTGAATAAAAATTCTCTATGTTTGGTGATACTCTATGATATAATTTGGTATAACTTTCTCTACAATATACAACATGATTATGGTTTTTTTTCTTTTGAAGGGCTACACAATGGGGTTTCAAAACATCGATATGCCCTTTCATAATTTATACTTATTTACCTCAAATCCTTAATTAAAACATGATGTGGTTTAGCTATACAATGTACAAAATTATTCCACCTCATTCATCAAAAAAATTATTCCACCTCCCATATAGAAGAACCAAGCTGAGCTGCTGAGGCACAAGGCAATATCAAAAAATGCTTTATTGCCAAAGTGTCACACTGTCACCTTGACAACAGTGCATGTATGCAATGGTTTAAACAGATCATGAGATATATAAATATAGATTCATCATCTAGTCTCCTCGTTTAAAAAAAATGAATTAACCATCATCCTCGTTGTGTAATATCCCCTCAAAGAAGTAAGGAATAATCGGTATGTTATTTGCCTTTTAAATACAATGCAATTGTGCACTTCTCCAAAGTACCACACCAACTTCTAAAAAATATAAAAATCAGAAACTATCATGTCTCTTATAACTAGCTTGAATACATATTTTCAAACACAAGTGCTAGCTATTAAATACAATTTAAAACAATAGGAAACCCAAGAAGTAACCAAATTAAGGACTCAAGAATCAAGCTAAAACCCATGAATTGTAGGACCAACCATATGGACCTCATGTGTATCAGGGAGATTTGTTGTTACATAAAACTTCAGACATTGAGTTCCATATGCGTGCTTATAAGGTGAGGTGCTCATTCTAGTTGGTGGTTAATCCTAAGAGAAACCATAGCTACTCAAACATTAAAAAATGATGACTACCTCCAGTCCATGATTGCCCTATTTTTCTTTCAATTTTGGAGGGAGGAGGAACAGAATAGACATTCATTATGAAAAAGGAAAACTGGTCAAATTTTCTTGGTCGATTAAGGAAACTAACAAATCAAAATGGAAAATTTGTTAAAACAATTATGTGTCATCTATAGAGTTGCATACTTAAATCCACTTATCAATAGCAACAGACAATGTTTTGATACTGAAAAACAAATACCACCAAGACTCATGCATGCCATATTAAGAAACAAGGAGAAGGTTACCAGATAAGATAGTAAACTGAGCAGTACTTTGTTCCACACCCCGCTGAGCTTGCCGAGAAGCATCTGTTAATTGGTCTACACCACTGGGATGATCCGCCGATAAAGACTTCAGTTGGCCAAATGGCTCTCCAGAGGCCTGTTGTGATCCAACAGCACTCCACCAGGGCATGGAAGTAACTGGAGACAGCTGAGAAATATGATTACGGGCAATTCCTCCATGTTCTTTGAAACAAAGAGTTTGCATCCTGAATTTCCTCGAAAGTAAGTTGGGACTATGTTTTGAGAAGCAAGTATATCTCTCGGTTTCAACCTAATCACCTGCAACCAGAAGCTCTCGTGCAAGTTATGCAAAATTTTTCCGAATAAAATCCCATCTAAGGAAGAAAAATTCATCTTGAAATCGATTACAGTGTGATATAACCAAGACACTCTAGCAGAGCCTTACTTAATCAAAAGGGGCATCCAGACTAAGAGCAAAGAACCGACTAATTAAAAATGTAAATATAAATTTACATCCTATATATCATAAGAAACTTTTCAGCGAATGGGTAAAATTATAGGCACTAACATCAACTTACATGTAAACAGGCAAACCCACTTCAAACCCCACCGGGGAGGAGAGAGAGAGAGAGAGAGAGAGAAAGAGAGAGAGAGAGAGAAAGAGAGAAGAGAGAGAGAGAGAGAGAGAGAGAGAGAGAGAGAGAGAGAGAGATGTCAATTCACATAGAACGCAGCCACTTCACTAGAGAGAACCAAGAAATCTTCAATCCATTAGCTAAAAGAAAGGAAACCCAAATGACAACTCAGACTCAGGTCAAACAAGAGCCTCCAAAAGAAGAAGTATGAGCATGTGAAGAAGAAAGAACAAGCATACAAAATAGATTCAAGCGTCCTAGAGTCCACCAGAGGCTCTCATGAGACATAAGAATTTAGACAATAGGTTGTACCTATGTCTGTACGAGAGAGAGAGAGAGAGAGAGAGAGAGAGAGAGAGGCTCACATTTCAGTAGGCGAAGCAGCTCAAGTCTTACGCACAAGCCATAAGGAGAGAAACCCCAATTGGCAGGAGGCCTGTCGGTGTAATATCAAGCCAAGAAGAGAGAGAGAGAGAGAGAGAGAAATGCGTCAAACTGTAATGGAACAACACGGCAGCAACCAATGAGCTTCAGCTTTCATGCAAGACCTTGTATTATGTGCAGTAAATAATAAAGTAATGTCTAATACAATTGTTGATCCAGTGATCATCCTCTGGATTATTTGTTTACTTGTAAATCTATTCCAAGTTGGGCTCTAAAATAACAATTCTTCTTTGCAAATTTACTAATTAAAGTGTTGGGACAATATGTGAATGTTAGAAATGGCTCAACATAGCAATTCATAATTGTCTACAATTTACACAATTAAATAAAAACATATCAATATCACATAGAAAGCAATTAAAACAGTTGGATAAGGAATTGACATATGATGGGATGAATGGTGGTATACGGCTCTGTGGGGCCTATGGATATAGTCTTTTTTTAGCCTCTTGTTCTACTTAATTCAGCCCACAACCTTTATTTGATTGTAATTTTGTAACATGTGTGAAATGGGAGTTGGGACGAGTTAAAGCTATTTGTGGTTCTCAATTTGTTCAAATATGCAAAATTTGTAATGCCCGTGATTCCCCACTAGCTCACCTTTAGCAGGAGTCATAATAAAGTTATATTGCCAATTTTCAATTTACATCCATTACTACAACCTATGGTCTAATAAATATTTTTAGATGGCACAAATTAAGTATCATTTAGCCAAGCTGAATTTTTATAAAGTCGATGTTTTAGTTGGGTAGATACATCATTTTATATATAGATTTTTAACCCCTAAACTTTATATTGAAACATATTTTGTCATAGATGTCCTTGTTTTTTTTTTTCAGTAAAAACACTTTGCATTAACTGGTACCATAGCCCTAAAAAAGAAACATCTATACAACAATTATAAAATCACAGCACCAAAATTATAAAAAAAAAAAAAAACAGTACAAGAAAACCAACAGCTTGGAGAGCAACAAAACTACCACTTAAGACTGTTTGATTGCAATGCAAATAAATTTGCACTGATGCAAAACTATGGCAGTGAAAATAATTTGAAGCAGAATAAATTAAAATCTAAAACAAAATTAAACAAGAATTTGCATTTTTTACATTTGCACTCCTATTCATTTGTACTAATGCAAATAAATTTGCATTGCAACCAAACACAGCAAGGAACAAAAACAGCTTGAACAAGAGAGATTAATCAATTTGGACACACACCAACATGAATCTCCTAATTGCTGAAACCAAACTGAACTAGGGCATGAGTATCTATATTCTTAGAACACCTAATATATAAGAAAGTACAAGCGACATTTTGGATCATGGTCAAGATATCTTTAAGTAAAAAATAGGCTTCAGTAACAATATCCAAACTAATAGTTATAGCTTAGTTGATTAAACTCAAACTATCCAATTCAACCTTAGCTTGAAGTGGGGATGATATCGAGCATGGACCATAGCAGGCTACAACAAAATTATCTAAGCTATCTCTTATGATTGCACTTGCACCAAAGCTAGCCTTATGTAGTTATATAAAGCAAGGAAAACTCCATCAACATTAATCTTTACTACATCAAAACTATGAAGGGGACTAAAAAGATTTAATTTCACTTCTACTAGGCTGAAAAGAAGCATTACTTGAGTGGGGCTTTAGGACCTCTAAGGCATTCTTCACTATCCTATTGATAAAAATCAAAGTATCAAGAAGCAAACCATCAGCGATTACATTATAAAAAATGATCTTATTTCAGCATTTTTAGATGGCCAAAATGATTATAGCAAAAGAAATCAACAGCAAGTTTTTTTTCTCCTTATTGGTTGAGCACAAAGACAACTTGGTGTGGTTGGTAGTTCCTAAATGGAGCGAATCTCTTATAGAACAACTGATGGCAAATGATACTTTGACAATCAAGCCTAAAGTACTTGGGTAAACACTAACCTTGTGGTTTACAACTTGTTGAGAGAAGTGACCTTAGTTTCTACACATGTGAAAGATGCTAAGGTCTCTATGGCTCTGTAACAAGTTTAATGAGAGAGAAAGAAAGGATAAACAATTTGAACAAATGAATTCTTCTATTCAATTCAACTTAACTTTCTTGATACAAACTCAACCTGTTATTTCTATAGCTAAGTGATGATGATACATCATGTGGTTTACAACTTGTTGATAGAAGTGACCTTAGTTTTTACACGTATAGGAGATGCTAAGGCCTCTATGGCTCTATAACAAGTCTTGTGAAAGGGAAGAAAAGGATAAACAACTTGAACAAAGGAAATCTTCTATTCAATTCAACTTAACTTTCCTAATACAAACTCAGCCTGCTATGCATATAGCTAAGCGAGGAAGATACAATCTAGCACCCAAAGAAAACATAAAAATGAACAAAGGGGTGGTTATAATGATCAGACACTCAAAAGCTTTAAATGGAAACTAGCATCTTGATGGATCATTCATGCAATCTAGCTTATGGTCAGGGGTTGGGAGTAAACTTTAGTACTCTAATAATACTAAGGTCATTACTCATCGAAAGGGCTTGAGTTGTAGGAGCAAAGATCTCACAAGGCTTTGGTGATGTGATCTCATGAATGGTGATCTTACTCATGTCTTCATCTTGTCACCGACTTCCTAATTTGCAATCTCATGGGCTACATCATCCTCTCTAGGTTGAGGAGAGTTCAACCTCGAGTTTGGGACTTCACAAATGTCATTTTCCCCAAGGGAATGATACAAATGTTTGACATTAAACACATTGGGAGTCTTGAAATATAAGGAGATTTCAACCCTATATGCATTATCATTGATCTTCTCTAGAATGTGATAGGGTCCAAATTTTGTATTCTATATCCTACAAGGTTTGTCTATTGGGAAACATTAATGGAAAAATAACCCATACTAAGTTACTTACATTGAAGGTTATCTTTTTTTTTTTTTTTGCTTGTTAGCTTGTTCTTTATAGTAGTTGTTTGAACCCTTGAGTTATCCCTTAACTCTATTGCAAATATCATCATGTTTGGCAAACATTTCATCCACCTTAGCAATTAACTTCAGAGGAATTGTGGTTTGGTCAGCTCCAAGGGGCCCATGGGTTGAGGTCATAGACTACTTGAAAAAGAGTGAATTGTGTACTACAATGGAGACTCTTATTGTAGTATAGCTTGGCAAGAGGCAAAGTAGTATCCCAAGTCCAGGGAGCTTGTTGATTTCAACTTGTATGAATTTCTCCATCTCTTTACTAACTACCTTGATCCGACCATCAATTTTGGGGTGGTAGGAATTGTTAAACCTCAATTCCATGTTCAACCTTGACCAAACATATTGCTAGAAAATGCCCAAAAATTTTCCTATCTCAATTTAAGACAATGGATTCAAGAAACCCATGTAATCTTACCTCCTCCTTAATTACCAATTAGATTACACAAAATGCATCGATGGCCTTCCAGCATGGGATTGAGTGCACCATCTTGTAGAATCTATCATCCATGGCCAAAATTCTATCAGTATTGCATAAGGTTATGGGAAGACCAAGGATGAAATCCGTATTGATGTCAAACCAAGGATGAGAGAGTATAGTCATATAGGAAGTGGTTGATACAGGTCAACATTAGAGGGGTTGGCCCTTAGTGGCTTGGCAGATCCTACAATGCCCAATAAATTTATCCACATTTCACTTCAACTTTGGCTGATAACACTACTCGACAATCAGGATATAGGTATTATATCACCTAAAGCATTCTTCATTATGGATCTCTTGCAAATTTAACAAACGCCAAAAACAATTAGTGACCCGCAACTAATTATATTTGAACAAATAGACACCATGCAAATGATAGCCATTATGTTCTCCATTACAGGTGGACTTAAAGTTTAAATAGAATCATCTACATACATCCCTCTAAAATTATCAAAACCGAACACCTTTATCAGGAACATCACAATGGAATGTACCCTTTTATTAAGAGTGTTAGCCATCTTATTTAATCTTTAGTTTTGTATCAAGGAGAAGGTCAACTCCTAGATGTAACTTGTGTATTTAACGTACTTCACATTGAGATGACACTTTGAGTTCAAGTGCTTGAGCCTTGAGGGCCCAGTGGTCAAAGCAGATGAAAGATTCTATAGAGATGAGGTAATGTCACCAATGCTTGGGTGCTCAAATAATGGCAAAGAACTCTACACCATAGGTATTATAATTGAACTAGGGACCTGTCGGCTTCTCATTGAAATAGGCAATAGTTCCTTTGAGCTACATAAAAAATGCTCCAATCCCCACCTTTGCACTCAAGCTCAATAAGATCTTGAAGTTAGGCAGTGCGAGGACAAGGGCATTGGCGAGATTCTCCTTAATCTCACAAAATGTTGCTCACACTACCTCAGTCCACTATAACTTCTTCTTGTTCTTCATGCAATCTATAATTGGGGCCATGGTGGTGTTGAAGCTTTTGATAAATTGCCTATAGAAATAAGGCCATAGAAGCTCCTGACCCCGTGTAGGTTCTTGGGTGCGAGCCACTCACGGATTGCATGACCTTGGAGTCATGCACTCAAATTTCCTAAGTTGAGACTTCAAAATCGATGAAGATTAACTTTGGTTGCAAAAATGAGCACTTCTTTAGACTTGCAAAGAATACCTCCCTACTTAGAACTAAAAAACTCCGCATATATGTTGCATATGTTCAATAGTACTACTATATATAAGATTGTCATCAAAGTAAACAATAATACATTTTCCTAAACAGGCTGAAAAAGTTGAGTCATCACTCTCATAAAGGTTGATGGGGCATTGGACAACCCGAATGGAATGACTAGCCATTCATACAATCCTTCCTTGCTTTGAAGGTTGTACTTCTATTCATTGCTAATCCTAATGTGAATCTAATGGTAATCACTCTTCAAGATGATCTTCGTGAATATTGTAGATTGGTTGAGTTGATCCAGCATCTTCTCCAATCAAGGTATGGGGAACCAGTACTTGATTATTATGTTGTTAATGGTGCGGCTATCTACAAACATTCACCGTGAGTCATCTTTCTTAGGAATGAGTATGTGAGAATAGCACAAGGACTAAGGTTGGGCTAAATGTGTACTTTCTCAAGTAACTCATTAACTTGTTGCTATAACTCTACATGTTCCCAATGGCTGAGCTTATAGTAGAGTTGATTAGGTAGGGTGCTCCAAGGATGAGATCAATCTAATACTAAAAGGTCTTGCCTCATAATAGGTTTGAGCCCTTTGATGTACAATGATCTCCTTGGGTTCCTAAAGTCTCATTCCGGCCAATAGGGGCTAAAACTTAAAGACATCCTCATCCACAGACTTGTTTCCTCATCATAGATGTTGTGTTGAATAAATAGGTTCTAGTGATACTCAAGAAAATGAACTCTTTCTTCATCTTAGCCTACATGGCTTCCCCAATTTTGATCTTGGGCTCACCTTGTTGATGATGATTCCAGCATAGGTTATCCTATTAAGCAAGGGCTTAACCTTGTAGCTTAAATGCCACAAAGGGAACCTTCTTGTCTTTTGGGACCATCTTATAATCAAAGAACTTTTCTATGCTTCTTAGCTAGTAAAAAAAATTTTTAGGGTGAACCGTGTTAGCAAATTCAGCGATCTCACGTTTATAACAGTTAAATGACATTTAGGGTGAGGCGGAAAATGTTGAGGCTTTATCATATTCATCCACATAAGATTAACAAGGTGAATAGGATAAGAAAGACAATGGGGATAGTTGAGCATTTCTAAAAGTTCTACCACAAAGAACAATGACCAAGTTGGTAAGATCTTGGACTTGAGCTAAAATTTGGTCCAATCTTTCCTTGATGTTGGTGATGTGATCCTTAAGGTCTTATATTAAGGCGTTATTCCTCTATACACATTAAACAAAACTCTCTTTGATACTGTTTCTTATTTGCCCAAATGTCATAAGCTTTGATGCTAGATAGTGTAGTTGGTAGTTCCTAAGTGGAGTGAATCTCTTTTAGAACAACCAACAAAAATTAACATTGTGATAGTTGAACTTGAAGCATCCGAGTAACACTAACATCATGGTTTTACAACTTGTTGAGGGAAGTGATATTAGTCTCTACACATGTAGGAGATGGTAAGGATTTGACTTTTGTGACTCTGTATCAAGTCCATGAGAGGGAAGAAAAGGATAAACAAGTTAAACAAATGAATTCTTTTATTTAATTCAACTTGTTTGATACAAACTTAACTTGCTATATATATATATATATTTGAGCAAGAAGACCTACTATATAAATAATTGAATGAGAATGAAGATATAATTTGTCACCCAAAGATGACATGAAAATGAACAAACAAAGGATGGTTACAATAATCAAACACTCAAAAGCTCAAAATGGAATCTGGTGGCTTGTTAGGATTTAGTGGTTAGTTCATGGGCTAGGAGTCAACTTTATTACTTTGACAGTACTGGGATCACACTCGCAAGTAAGACCCAACTTGTGGGAGCGATGATCTCGTAAGGCTTTAGTGATGTGATCTCATAAGGTAGGCATGACCTGCAATATTATTGTATTTGTAATCTCACAATATCTTGGGGTGTGTTTTGTCTAGTTTTATTGAGCTAAACCTTTCTCCCTACGATCTAATGGAATGTGATTTCACTCTTGTCTTTTTCTTATCCTAAACATCATAGTCTGCAAGATCACAGGTTGCATCACAACCAATTAAAAGAACCAAGATTTAAAATTCACATAAGGGGGAATCTAGTACATTTTTCTATCAAAAATGCTATAAACCAAATTTCCTAGCTTGGTCAAACAAACACAAAGCATGTACAATAAATTTCAACTCATTTTGACAAATAGAATATGTATTATTCCAAACCAAGCCCTTTTATATCCCTACATGAATTCACTAAAATGACATCATTTAAGCTCTTCCAAAGGAAAAGTTTAACTTTCATTTTAACCAAAATGGATTGAATTTAATTCCATTAATCCTTATTGAGAAGTTGAGAGAACCTATTCACATTTATCTTCAAGGGATAAGACTTTGCTATAAAGTAAGCCAACCTCACTAAGAACACATCTTTCTTGATTATCCCTTGTTCACATAATCATATCTCGCCATTGGCATCATTTAAGGAGATACTAAGAATTTTATACCAACCAATGAATTTTATCATGGTCACTTTGATTATTCTCCCACCAAAATTGTCTTTGAAGTTTTGATAGTCTACCACAAATGCTCTTAGGTAGAAGGAAGCATAACATTACATAGACTAGAACTACAAAGATTATTACTCTTAGACAACTCCCCTACTCGAGAGAATAATTTATTAAACCAATATTCCGTTTCCTTTTAATTCTTTCTACTAAATTTGAGAAAACACCTACTTTTGATCTTCCCAAATTAGTAGGCAAACCCAAGTCTTTTAAAGGACTTGAGACTTTCTTAAAGTGAAGACCGTTAGCTACAACACTCTTTAAACTAGGGCGAAGGTTAGCACTAAAGAGATGCCTTTGTATGCTTTAATTAAAAGTTTCTTTACTATTCATGTGAACATAGTAGAAACACGACAAAGATTAGGATAATCTTTTGAAACTTTTAGCCAAGGTAATGTTTGGAAAATAGGATTCAACTGACCAATTGATGAACTAATTTTAACCAAACCATACTTTTCTTTTTGAATTGCTTGAAATATGCTAAAAATCATTAACATTGGTTAAAACTTGAATAAGCCCTAATCAGACCATTATTTAGCCAACTACCACAGTTCAATCAAAGCTTTTTCAAATTTGTTATTTAACTTATTTATGTATTCAAACTTTGTTAGTATGAGCTTCTCTTACGCTATTGGTCTCAAGCCATAATTGTCTACGAACCTACATAGTTAGATAAAATTATATCTGGTCACCCAAAAAGCAATTAAAATAGGTGGAATAAGGAAACAATATTTCAAATATGTGAAATTTGTAAGTTAGGACTTGGGACCAATCAAAAGATTCACTTTTACTTATATTAAGCTGAAAGAAGCATTGGGTGAGGCTTGAAGACCTTTAAGGCATTCTTCATCATGTTGTTGATGAAAGCCAAAGTATCAAGAAACAAACTATGAAAGAAATTTTATTTCAGCATTTCTAGATGGCCTAAATGGTTACAACGAAAAAATTACAACAAGCGTTTTTGCTCTTTATTTATTGCATGTGAAGATAACCAGTCAAAGAACCAAAACAAAATTTAAAATCTACATCAAGGGAACCTGGTACATTTTTTCATTAAATATGTTGCTAAACCAATTTACTTTACATGGTCACACAAAACATAGAGCATGCACACCAGATTTTGGCTCTTTTTGACAAATAAGATAGGTACTATTTGAAACCAAACCCACCCCTAGCCTTGCATGAATTCACCACCATGGCATCATTTAGGCTCTTCCAAAGGAAAATTTTATTGGCTCCATTGAGCCTTATTGAGAGATTGAGAGGACCTAATTCACATCTATCTTTTAAGGCATAGGACTTAGCTATGAAGTATGATCATTTTACTAAGAAGATTCCTTTCTTATCCCCTTTCCACATAATCTTATCACACCATTGGCCCTCATCTAGGGAGATGTTGAAAGTTTTGTTTGCCAAGAAATTAGTGAGAAAGTTTCTAACATTTTTTTTTTATTTTCCAAATCCCTCTTTCTTAGTTGATTAAGTCACTCACCATGGAAGGGTATTTCTGATTTAGATGTGGGCCCATAATGTACTTCCCTTTATAAATGGAATCTAAGGGTCATCGCATATAGAAATGTTTATACCTCTATTCACTCCCAAAAAATAACTGTTAAGAATTGCAAGAATGCTTTTCCATCCCAATGACCAAAAGGTCTTATTAATGACTTGGACCTACAAGTTCTCACTAACAACAATTCTCCAAAAAGGCTTTGCAAGAAGAATTAAATTAAAAAAGTGAGGATCTTGAAAAATGAACCCTCCATCTAACTTATTTTTACAAACTTAGTCCCAACCCAACGGATGAATTTTATTTTGGGCACTTTGATTCTTCTCCCACTAAAATTGTATTTGAAGTGTTGAGAAGCATACCATTACATAGGTTGGAATTATAGAGATTATTACTTTAGAAGAACTTCATTCCTTATTGAGAGAGCATTTTTCCAAACCAAGAGCATGCTTTCCTTTCCTTTGAACTTTTCTATAAAGTTTGAGAAAACACCTACTTTAGCCCAAAAAAAAAAAAAAAACACCCAGTTTAGATATTCCCAAATTAGTAGGTAGACCCAATATTTTGAAGGTCCAAAGACTCTCTCGAAGTGGAGACCTTTAGCTACAATGGTCATTAATCTGGAGTAAAGATTAGCACTAAAGAGATGTCCTTGGATGCTTTAATTACGTGAACACAATAGAAACACAACCAAGATTACGATAATTTTTAACCAAGGTATTATTTTGAAAACAAGATTATACTCACCATTTGAACCAGCTTCAACCAAACCATACTATCTTTTTGAATTGCCCAAATTATGCATGGTAAAAACCATTGACATTGGTCAAAACTTGTTAAACCTTGATCAAACCATTGTTTAGCCAATTACTATGGTCTCCAACTCTACCAGTGTGAGATTATTTTACATTGTTTGTCTCAAGCCCAAATAAAGAGGAGGGTTGTGTCCAATTGATAATCATCACTGAAACTTTTGTCAAATTCTCAAAGCAATGGATAAATTTATTTATGGCCTTAAACAAAATAGGATTCATATAGCCCACCCCGTATGTTGGGACAAGGCTTAGATATGATGATGATGATGGCATTAGTAATTGAACTATGGTTCAATGTTATACTGTGTGCTTCAATTACAAATGACATTTCCAATTCTACAATAAATCTGGTTTCTAAAATATTAGAAAGTACCAAGTCATCAACATCATCCAAAGTCTTTGTCAATGGGGTCAGCTACATCAAGTCCGTCCAAATACCTTTAAAATGCTATAAACGACACGTTATTTAGAACCCCATAATATCTCTGTTTTTTCGCTGGTAAAATATATTGTGATATTATTGAGAACCCCATTATATGTTTGTTGATTTAGATACAAGATATTTTTCAAAATATCCTTAATGCAGATACTTGACTTCCTCAAATCAACATCTCAAAATTTTAATTCATTTGCATTCCTCTCTCCGGTACTCTTCTCATTATGGAAAGAGGTGGGGTACCCTATATGGCCAATGGTCTGCATTGGCATGCGTCCTTTGGCATGGCAAAAATGGTTTGAATCATCCAGGGAGATCCATTAAAAACTTACTTTATGTACCAGTGCTATTTTATGATACATATCAGTTTTTAAATTCATCAATAAAATACTATATGAGTTTGGACATTTGGCCACTTTTGAAGGTTAATACTCTTTCTTACAAATGCCTGGCTCAAAATTATGACAAAAACCAAGTCTGAACCTGACCCATGAACAAGTCTACAACCCACCCAAGTATTTTGCTCCTAAACCGGACAATAGATTCAAAGCATCAGAAATAGGTTTAACTTTGTTCATTGACATCCTCAATCCCCAGTCCTGGATGGCCCCATGAATATAGCATATCCAATTGAAACCAAGGACCAATACTCAATTTTTGAATGATTTGAACACTTTGGATGACAAACAAAGAGTAAATCTCACATACAACTTTGGTTTTGGTATTAACCAAATTAAATTGAGTCTTCCACTGTGATAAAGTCGACTCACAAGTCATTACACCCCTTGTTCCATACCCACTTCATTTTTCTCACTCCCTAGTCTCCTCTAGGCAGAGCCACATAGGGCAACCCTTTCAAGAGCGACAGAGAGAGCCGAGTAGGTTGTAGTGGGAGTTGTCCTGATGGTGATCGAGGTGTGGGCCGTGTGGCCACCGGGGACCGCAGAAAAAGGTTGTCTCCTTCCCAACCTATCAAAAGTAGCATTGTCCTTTCTGTGAGGCATTTCATCAAATGGTTAAGCTGACACAATGGAATTCACCGTTGCTTCAAGTCTTACCTAAGTTCCATGTGCCACAAGCAACCCAAGCTGCACATTTTGTCTGCGCTCGATTCTCCCGAGGCGCTGACACCAAATACATGGCGTGGACGCTTCTACGCCACACAGTTTTGGAAGCCTGGTACGAGCCATTTGTAGCTGCCTGGAGCTACTGCCTTATTGTCAAACTGCATAAACACCCTATACGCTTTAGCAGATTAGCCTCCCTGTTGTAGGCAGTGTTTGGCTCGACACCCACAGTTTCTACTTTGTGGGTTGGCAACTTCAGCTTTCTTCCCAAAAAAAATCTGCTTCTTTTCTTCAATTTGAATTAAATTTATAATCTAAACATCCAACTAAAACTGCTTCTAAAATATAAAAAGCTGCAAAAGCCCATTAAAAAAAACACCCCTCTAAAGGCTGCAATAATTGATCTGAAAAGGGTTTCACATTTTCAAAGTTTGCTACGCCTAGTGCTCCACCCCAAGTAATGCATCTTATTCTTATCTCACATGTGAATCATGAAAATAAAGAACTTCTATTATTTTATTTGATTTGCAGCAATTTGACAAGCCACATGAAAATTGAGATTTTGAGAGTTCAGGCAGCTATTCAGTGCAACGCGCTACCGACACAGCAATGCCCCATCAAAATAATTGTCTTTTAGCTCATGGGGCCAGTCCAGTGCCTGAATTGCAGGTGCAACTGCGTTGCTTGCAGATTGCAGCATTTGAGGCTCATCTTGGGATAGCCGGACAGATGGGGCACAAGCTCCCAAGCCAAATTCAAAATCTTTGGCTCACTCACCAATGTCATTAAATTGGTGGGATGGATTGAAAAACCGAGAAGCATCATTCATGGACATGCATCCATTGATGTTGCATATAATATCTGTATTTAGGAGAAAAATCAAGATGTGTTTTATCATTATGTTGTAGTATTTTTTTTTTCTGTCTTCTTTTGGGTAAAACATCAATATCTTGTATATTCAATTTGGTTTGACTTGTTTTGTTTTTATTTACCCTTTTATTTTTTATATCAAGATTCTTATAGATGATAGAGTAGATTCTATTCCCATGCACCAAATCAAATGATGAATTCTCACCATTTAAATCCTTCTGTGAACCAATCAACACATGAGGCCTACACTTGCAACTAATATGCAAATCAATATCGTCAACCTGCCATTAATTGGCCATTGAGCTTCCAAACTATTAATCAAATAACTTAGATGGTTGAACTACTAAATTATTATTTGACTTAGTTAATGGATCACGGGTTAGATGTTAATTCTCTTTTCTGAACCAATAAATTATTCTATATAGTTAATGGGTCATAGGTTAGATAATTTCCATTTGTTACACATTTTTTATTTATTATAATGAATGTATAATATTAAAGATATCTCCTATTTTTTTTTATAATTTTCTTTATCTTTTATATTTTACCTATTTTTGTATCTTTATTATTTTAGTTATAGCACTAAGCTACCCATTTGACTCAGTTAATCAAGCCTCTAATCTGCCATTTGAGGGGAAAATCAATTTGGTTTCAAGGTTGTTTTCCGAAACACTAATATAAACCATGTGGGGATTCATTCCCTTCATGATGTGTTTACTTGCACCTAAGTGCTTTCCAAATACTCTTTATCAAAAAATAATTAATTTATTAATTAAATGCTTTCCTAATACCACCCACTGGCCACTTACTAAGAAGATAGGTGGTTTTAAGAAAAAGAGTTCATGTCATGGATAAGACATAAGGTTATATTTGGTTTGAAAGAAAAGATAGGGAAAGGAAAGAGAAGGTAAAGAAACCTATACAAGATTTATAAAGCATTTCCTATCTTTTGTTTTGGGTGGAGGCAGAGTATGGTGCACACGAAGCCCACTTACTATATACAATAGGGAACCTGCAGTTCCATAGGTTTGACAACAAGCCTCTTACTTAGAGGCGTATCAAATGACCATCTTAACATTTTTTTTGGTATTTAATCATCGTCTTTCTCCCGTATAGGGGCCGGCCGTATTTCATTTTTACTTGGCATAGTACATCACTTTCTTCAACAACAATCTGACAACTTTTCTCAAAGGTATGGTGGTGAAAGCTAATAATAGCGGGGTTTGAAACCGCATTGCTTCTGGGACTACTCAGACTAGGCACCAACTGAACCACCACTCAATTGGTGCCCATCTCGACCATTGGATCATTGGGAAACATACTCTTTTTGCAGCAAATTTACCATGAATGCACCAAAAATAACTAAATAACCCATTTTGTTGAAAACTTTATTCTTGAACTCAAAGAACTGATCAGTAGCAAAGTATAGAGAAACGAAACGTCACAAACATTGTAATTTATGAATAATAGAAAGGAAGTGATTTGGGTGCAGCCCTATTTGAAGGAACAAAAATACCTTCATATTTAACTACTTTGTATTATCATCATCAATGAGTTCTTTTTAAAAAAAATAGGATGAACCCAAGTTAGTCTGTATAATAAAATGCAACCCACATAAACAAATATGTAATACAAATTGAGGAGAATCCATTATTGCAACTATTAAATGAAAAGATTAAATGCACCAAAAGGCCTCATCCACTTACTAAGTTTTATTAACGAATCTTAACACCACCACCACTACCAATAACAAACTTTCACAACCTCCATTATCTACTAAGTAAAATAGTAAACTGCAGCTTGTAGAGAGTGCGTGTTATATATAATATTATATAGAGATTCTAAAAGGTAAAATGCTTGATCAAGAACACTACTCATGGAAAGCTTTTTCCATTTTCAATGAGATTTGATTTTAAAATCTCTCTTTCTCTCTCTTACATGCATCCACCCACTTGTCATGAGCTGCTATAATACAAAAAAAAAAAAAAATCAGAATTTGTCTACTTTGGTAGGCTATATTATTATATTAAAAACAGATGGGTGCCTGCAAATGGTGGTGGGGAGAATACAACAGACCCCATCAGGACTCAAGACATTAATCTCCTTGGTCTCCCAAGTTTCAGTTTCTCTCTTTTGAAGCCAGATCAAATCCACCATTTAGAGCTTTAACCAAAGATCGCTAATTAATGTATATTGGTGACCCCCACACTGCCGCTTTCTGTTTGAGCAGATCCACATGCTGGCCTACCGTGCTAGTCACTCGTGACCTCTCTTTCTTCTCCCCATTCTGTCAATGCCTTTGTTCTTTATGTTTACCAGCTTCGGGCTTTGGTTGAGAATTATGTAAAAATACATGTAAAAAAATCAGTACAGAGCTGCAGGGCAGCGGCTTGGCCTTTCGGAGATGAGCCCCACAGGACAGCCTATATATGTTTGGTGAAAAATCCAGAGTCCAAATCAGCCGTCAGTTTGGCCATTGTTTTTGCTTTAGCATCTTTGGATGATATATAGGGGATGCATGATTCTCTTGGTGTTTATTGAAAAAATACGTCACATCAATGTCATATAGATCGTAGATGAAGTAAAATGAAACAATTATTTGATTTCACCATTTATCAAATAAATGGTAAAAAACTGAAATGCTTTGATTTTTGTGCATTGAAATCAAATGTCGATGTGACACACTTTAATGAGTATTAATCTGAGGTGGATACTAAAAAACTTGAAAGTGAAGTTCGACAATAATAATAGGAAATATTTAAAGTGAAAAAAATGCAAATAAATGCCCTATCTATAAACACCCAAAGAACCAAACACATAAATAGAGTACTTGAAAGCAGCTGAACCAACTTAATTAACTGAAATATCAGCTCAGCTATGATAAATCAGCTAAAGTATTATGATTGGTGAAAAATCTAGAGATCCCAAAAACTGCTGTCGGCCAGTCATTGCCACCTGCCTTGGTCTATTTGAATAGCTTATTTTGGAGTGCTTCAATGCAGTCGAATCAGCATAGTTGAATTTTCAGCTCAACCCTCCTAAATGGGCTAAACTATTGCGTTTGGTTAAAAATTTAGAGAGCTCAAATGGGCTGTCAGGTCAGCCGGTCATTGCTGTTTTCTTCATACTCTTTGAATGGCTTATCTGGAGTGCTTCAAAGCAGCTGGACCAGCTTATCTGGAGTGCTTCAAAGCAGCTGAACCAGCTTAGCTGAATATTCAGTTCAGCCCTCCCAAACAGACCCATAATCTTTTAAAAAAAGCTGAGAAAAAGATAACAATAAACTTTTTCTTTTTTCCTTTTTTTGGTATAAAGATAATAATAAGCTTGAAAGTTGTTAGGTCATGAATCCATGGCAATATTCTAATTAAAAATCTACCATAGAACTGTTTTTTTCCTGAAAGGGAGGAAAATCTTTACAAACCTTATATAGGTTTCCTTATTTTTCACTTCCTTTTCCTACCTTTTCTTTCAAACCAAACATAGCCTTAGTGGCAGATAAGTGGTTTAGCCATCTATCAAATTAATCAATCCATTATATTATGCATCAAATAATGACCAACTGAGCGATAACCCAATTGGTGTGCTAGATGAATTGTTTGAATCCTATTATTACAAATAAAAGAGTTGTACTGTTCATTTAAAAGAATAACGACCCCTAAGGGAGTGTCAAGCAGTGCTATAACATCAAAAATATGAAAAATAGACATTAATAATATAAAAAAATATAGAAAATCTGTAGAAAATAGACATGTATCTAATGTTATATATTCATGAAACAAAAATCATTATCATCATATGCAAACCTTATCCCAACTATATATCAAACAAAATTAACTGTAATAAATGAAATTTGTTAAAAATATAGAAAAATATAAAAATATGATATTCAATATCCAATTTGTCACCCGTGAACCGGATTGAACATTTCAATAATTTAGGGACTAAATTAATGGAGCCAGATTTCCGACAAGGTGATGATCTGTCCAACTGATCTGGTCAACAATGGTATAAAAACATAGCTCTTTGGTCACAACTGAAGTGATTGAACCAGATGATTTGCTTTCTCTTTCAGTAAGCAAATTAGTTTGGAGGTTGCAAGCTCCTTAATGGCTGAAGCTGCTGAAGTTGAGCTTATTATGTGTTATATTAATTAAAATTATTCTATTCATAAAAGACAAAGCAAATGGGCCCCACTTCACTTTTGGCGAGATTCACAATATTGATACTCTCGATACTCAAAATTAGAGCTCTTTTTTTTTATTTATTACCTTTACTCTTTTTTTTTTTTATTTATTTATTACCTTTACAGTTTTATATTTCCCAGATAGGTATGTGGTGATTGACATAATCCCCCCAACTGTCAGTATTTATCATTTTCAATACCTTTGAAGCTGATACCATACACATTAAACAAATACACTATATGTATCGATACTTTGAACTTTAGAAATTGTTTGATTTGTATTGAATCAAATTTCTTGTTTGTTTAATTAATTTGGGTAAATATAAAACTATCCTAATCTTTTTTTTTTAAATATATGAAAAGGGCCAAAATACCAACCCATTTATTGTCTCAACAAATAAATTTAAAATGAATTAGTTGCATGAAATGGACATGCCACTAAGTAATTAGGCAACTAGATTAACATACTTATATTATATTATATTTATATATATATATATATATATATATATATATATATTTCTAGTAGTGGAGATTAGACCTTATGCTGAAGTACACAGATTAACTCATACATAATGAGATTATGGAGCTTAAACAACATTCTTAATCTAAATTAGAATCTTTGTTAAGCATTTAATAATTAGAGCCCTTGGTTGTCATGGAGGGACCAACAAGCAAGTGGAAGTCCTTTTTTGTTTATTTTAGTAGCACAAATAATGATACAAATGTATCAGTTTGGTAGATTTGAATGTTTGCTGAAGACATGACATTTCACTTTCTAGATGCTGGAATTGAATCTGAAACTTGTTACATCAGCACGGTTGTCAAATGTGGCAATTAAGTGTATTGTTGGGCCCATTGCTGATATCAATGGGATGATTATTATAGCCATAAATACGGTTTAAAGCATGGTTTTTAAAATTGGACCGGATCGGATGGTTGGACCGGAAAAATCGAGAACTGATTAGGTGATCGGTTCTGTTTTACCCAGAACCGTTATTTTGCCAAATACTGTTGATTGGTCAGCAAACCATTGACCTGGGTGGTCGAAACATTTGAACCGTCCAACGGTTTTGGCCATTTTTATTTTTAATTTTTTTTTATTTTTTGTCAGAATGGGCCCCTAACCAGTACACGCAATATGCAAAATTAATATATCACATGATTCAAAGGGGTGATGCTAATGGTTAGAAATACTATCCCCCTAAATTGATGTTGTATTTGACATATCAATAGGCTGATATGCACTGATGCCTTTGAATTTGAATTTAAAACACATGGTTTTCAAAACCGGACCGGACCAGATGGTCGAACTGGAAAAATCAGGACCGGTTCCATTTTCCCCCAAAATCGGATTTCTCCTCAAAACCATTGATTTTGGTCAGCGAACCGCTGAACCGGATGGTTAATCGTTCAAACGGTTTTAACCATTTTTTTTTTAAATTTTTATTTTTTTATCAAAGCAGGCCGAACGTTCAGTTCGAACGATCAGACCATTCGACCTGATAACTGGACCCCTGACCGATTCAGTCACCGGGTCGGTTTTAAAAACCATGGTCTCATTCTCACTCTCACGTAAGATTAAAAGAGATTTAAGAAAAGAATGGATGGCGATTTGTTATTAAATGTAGATTAATAGACTTGGTGCTGTTCAGTTCGGATGAGTCCATCATTAATTGCTAAGAGGATCCTTGGGGGCATATCTACTTTAATTTGTGATTACTTTATCATCTTTGCCGTAAAAGTAGCTTTAAGCTTAATATTTAAATGAAAAGATGATTTTTTTGCTCTAAATTTATACTTATTGCTTTTAAGTTGATCAACTTGTGAGGTCAATGGTTTCCAAACGCCCCTTAGATAAATTTCATTTCATAGAGAAAGAGAAATTGGTTTGGCCACGAGGGCATCATCCATTAATTTTTTTACTAATAACGCAGCAGCTTTACAGGGGCAACCATGGTCATGTACATGTAGACTACAAGGCTATGGGCCTGTTTGGTGGCCAACTTGGATTAATCTAAAGTACCACTATCAGATCAGCTTTTGGGCTTTTGGGGAAAGAGGACGGTCCCCTGGACGTTTGTCTAGTGGGAAGAAGCTCAACTTGGGGGAAGATCAAGATCTCTCTGTGAATTTTGGAAACAATAGTTGGCCCAACATGCTTGGTGGACGAAATCTTCTCTAGTGGGCCACTACCTCCAACATCACTTTATTATTACAGACCTTGAAGCCTGGCCCATCAGCGCTAAGCAGTAATTTAACAGGCCCAATATGTAGAAAACGGCCCAAAATCCATTATGAAAGTTTTGTCTGATAAAACTATATAAAATGGGAATAATCAATAATGGGGTCATATTTTTAGAGGGAATTAAGTAAAATTCAACTCTCTAAGGAAGAAAAAACAAAATAGAAAGTCTAGCGTGGTCTGGACTTAATGTAGTCTTGTGGGCCAGTTTTGGGCTGTTAGTGTAAAGGCCTCAGGTTGTCAGGCTTGATCTTTTTAGAAACTATCATTGAAATGGTCATGGATTGGGCTTAATCTAATCTTGCTGATACTTGATCCATGTGAACAATTTTTTGGGGCCCACAATGGCTTAGCCTAATACACCAAAAAGGCTGGCGGGCTATCCATTTCAGGTTCAAGAAATGTGGGTCTCAATTTAACACCAAGAAGCCTACCAATAGACTTTGTTCTACTTATTATCTGTCCAAGGGTCTTCTTTCAAAAATAGTTTAGTCATCAAGACTAACATAGTTTTTCTTTAAGAAATACTCTAATTGGTCATAAGTGCACCCAATTTCTCTTAAGACTTTTTTCACCATTTTTTTTTATTCACATAACCTAAGGCTATGTTTGTTTTTTTTTTATTCACATAACCTAAGGTTATGTTTGGTTTGAAGGAAAAGGTAGAGAAAGGAAGGGAATTGTAGCATAATCTATACAAGGTTTGTAAAAGTTTCTCCACCTTTTCTTTCCTTTCCCTATTTTTTCCTTTTAAACCAAACACGACCTAAAAGAAGATTATGTTTGGTATCCTTCTTCTATAGCTCATGCTAATACTTTCCTAATGGTTTAATTCTATATAAAGATACACCATTATTGTACTCTCATATTTAGAAATTTCATTTCACTATTTGTTCTATTTTTACTGTTGGCCAATTGTATGCCAGTGGACCATCTAGCTAGCACCTGTAAGAAAGAAATAATTTCTTGCAAGTTGAAAGGATTAGAAGAGCAAGGGGCATACCAAAAAGGACTTGGGTTGAAGAACAGATTTGATGGGGCAGGTTTTTCTTTTTTTTTTTTTTTTTTTTTCCTGAAAAATGGATTTGGTGCAGGGATGGGTTTTGGGATTTATAATCCATACAAGTATCGATAGGGTATGTATGGTATTAGGTTGATATTACTAAAATACCCCAAATGTTTATAATTAAGTAATTGTTGTGAGGTATATATACTTATGTATTATGTGTTGAATTTAATAATGCTTTGAAGAACAAAATTTGCTTGTTTATTGTTTATGCATAATAGGAAATTAGATGTGGGTTCTAGATTCAATCCACAAAATTCAATCCAATGCAGGTTTTGGGGAGGGTTTAGATTTTATCCTTTAGATCCTAATCATCACTCAATTTCTAGGTCTAACTAGAGCAAAGTGTGAATTGGTTCTTAATTCAAAATAATATCTAATATATACTATCTATTCTTATATATAAATATATAGGATAGGGGTGCTCTCTCCATGCAGGATGCGAGTAGATTCTCACGTAAGAGCAATCCATTTCTTATTAATTATATAAATATTGTTAGATAATTAGATATATATATATATATATATATATATATATATATATATATATATATATAATTATCTAATTATATAAATATATAATATTTATTATAAATATTGTTAATAACTAGACATCGAACCGTTTGAACGGTTTTGACCATTTTTTATTTTTTTGTCAGAATGGGCCGACCACTCGACCCGGTAGCTGGATCCCTGACCAGTTCGGTCTTCAGGTCAATTTTAAAAACCTTGATGTTATGTCATTCAAGCTTGTGACTCATATGACCCAAAAATAAAACCATTCTAGCCATTGGTTTTCGGGTCGACAGTTTGATCATTCGGTTCGTACGAATAGCCCGTTCTGACAACAAAAATTAAAAAATAAAAAAAATGGCCAAAAACCATAGAATGGGTCAACGAGTTGATGGTTCGACGACTAGGGTCAATGGGTCGTTGACCGATTCAACGATTTTTGGCCAAGGACCGGGATTGGCATAAAATGGAACTGGTTGCCTAGACGGTTCCCAATTAAAAAAATAAAAAAAAATGGATGACCCGTTCTGACAACAAAAATTATAGGAAAATAATTAAGTGTGTGGTGTCCATTAAGCAGTACCATACGTGTTATGTCATTCGAGCGTGTGACTCATACGACTTAAAAACGGAACCGTTCTTGCCACTGGTTTTCGGGTCGACGATTCAACTGTTCAGTTCGAATAGATGGCCCGTTCTAACAACCAAAATAAAAAAAATAAATAAATGACCATAAACCATTGAACGGGTCAATGGTTTGACCACCTGAGTCAATAAGTCATTGACCGATTCAACGATTTTTGGTCAGAGACTAAGATTTGGATAAAATAGAACTGGTTGCCTGGATAGTTCCCAATTAAAAATAAATAAATAATTATTAAAAACCATTTTATAGGTCAACAGGTCGATGATTCGATCAATCGGATCAATGAATCGTTGACCAATTCAACAGTTTTTGGCCAAGAACTGGATCTATAAATCAACGGGTCGACGGTTCCATTTCAGCCCGTGTGAAGCAAAGCCCCTCCGCTAGTATATTCTTAAAGAAAAAGGGAGAAAGGAAAATGCGACGTGTGGCGGACTATGGGTTTGGTATTCGGAATCACATAGTAACCGAGTTGAGTGTTTGGAGCTGAGGGTGGTATAAATTACACCTAATGCCATTGGTTTTGTCTTTTTCTTATAGCAAAAGGGTAGAAGGGAAGTGTGAGTTGGTTCTTAATTCAAAATCAAACGAGTTTTAATTCAAAATAAAAATACATTTGGAGTGATGTCAGTTGCTCTCTAGATTTGAAATTGTTTAATTCCTAATTCAAATTAAAAGTAGTTAGTATCCTTTAATCACAAATCAAATCAAAAGTTATATAGTTTCCTAAGCCAAATAAGTAAACCTACCCCAATGACTTCTAAGGCCTACCATGAATAAGGTGGATTCTAAACAAAAAAATTCTTGTTGTGATGTAGCTAAAGGTTCAAATATTAATTGGTCCACTGAAAATTTCGAAATGGAACTGTTAGAATCACACCAAGGTTTAGAGTCGGTCAACACTCATCTGTCCTAACTATTATTCACCTTATTATAAATTACAATTTACAGATTCTTAAAATCTGAATATTTGGTGTATTGGTAACTTAAAAAACTGATACATATCATACAATACAGTATGATCATGTTACTTGATCAAAAATAAAACCAAATTCAATTTCACCCAATAAAATGTATCCAACTCAAGTCTTAGTGGTTCAAAGTATATTGATACTATTGTACATTTTATTGGATATGGGTCTTCTACCCATAAACTGTTCCTGCATCCATACCCATAAGACACTTTGCATATTCAGAATATCTCTCTTTGTGAATGATATATTCCCAATGTGCACCTATAGTGTCTCGTAGGTATGGGTAGGAGATCCAAGCTCATATTAAGGCTTCATTCATTTTTCGAGAAGCTATTTATTCATGTTTTTTTTTATTTCTCAAGGAAATAAGACAGTGTCCATTTTAACCATAAAAAACCATTATTAAAAGTGACAATTTTGTCCCATGTGTTGGTAACTTCCCCCTAAGTGAGAAAGTTACTTACCCACTCGGGAGATGGGTATCACTTACCCAGGTAAGTGATGAATTGAGATCTCCTACCAACAAAATACATTATAACCCCCTATCAAATTGATCTGACACCACACACCTCACCATGAGACTATGACCCACCATAAAAGTGGGAACCACCATGTATGAGATGTGCGGTGTCAGATTGTGTTGGTGGCGAGTTGGAATGTATTTTGTTAGTAGGTGATCCAAACTCGGTAAATGATACCCAAGGATAGTGTTTTTTTCATGGATCCCACATAAATTTGAAAAAAGAACATGTGTATCTTGGTCAATTAGAACCACAATCCCATTGGCTAACTTGCCCTCCTCTCATAATTTAACATTCCCCCTTAAGCTGGTGAGTAGATATCATATAGTTACGCCTTGTCACTATTTCTTCCATGGGTGGTTATTGTTATTTTTCTCTTGTTTATGGATGAACATATACAACATTCTTGGATATATCTAATGAGATCACGTGATGAAGTACCCATTTTGGTGTGAAAATTCTATCAGATAGTTCTCACACAATTTGGAGTGAGGACTAAAGTCTTCAGATCAGATAGTGCTAGAGAATACTTTGAAAATGACTTGTCCCCATACTTTTTGGAGCATGGTGTGATTCATCAGAGTAGTTGTGCATACACACCGCAAAAAAAATGGGGTAGTAGAGAGAAAGAATAGACATATTGTAGAGGTGGCAAGGAGCCTTATGGTGTGTGCCTCAGTTAATATTCATTTTAGGAGGGATGCAGTTCTCACAGTCGTGTATTTGATTGACTGTGTTCCTTCATGCACTTTGGGGTTTAAGGAACCTTTCAGCTTGCTTTTTCCAGGTGAAGAGATATACCTTTGAGAGTTTTTGGGTGTATTTCCATTGTTCACATTCTTGGTCCTCATCGTAAGAAATTGGATCCTAAGACCAAGAAATGTGTTTTCCTTCGGTATGAGTGTAGGGGAGTAGATTTGTTACTATGGATGTTACCTTTTTAAGTCTACTTTCTTTTTCTTCTCCTTAGGGGGAGTGTTTTGGGAGGAGAACGCACAACCTGTCTCTCTTCCAGTGTCATTTGTTCCTTCATTTGATCCACCTATTCCACCATTAGCAACTATAGTCTCATTTCTTGATCCACTACGACTAGCCTCACAGGTCTATCAGTGCCACCAGAAGAGGGTTGACTCCATACATGTTCAGATAGAAGAACCTACACCACTCTCCATCAATCCAGGTATTTCCCTTGAGCCAGAGCCTGTTATTTCCCCTAATAATGATGTTTCTGTACCTAACACTATTGTGGCAGTTGATCCCTCTAATCTAGATCTTCCCATTGCCCTTTGCAAAAGGAAGAGAAAGTATACAACCCATTGCATTTCACACCATCTTTCGTATAATGCCTTATCACCTTCCTATTGTGCTTTCCTTTCTTCCTTGGATTTTGTGTCTATACCCAAGAATGTCAGTGAGACTTTCTCTAAACTTGAGCGAAAACTAGCTATGCAAGAAAAATGAAAGACTTGGTTAAAAATTAGACATGGAAAATAGTTGATATTCTTATAGACAAAGAGACATTTGGAAGCAGATGGGTGTTCACTATGAATTACATGGCCGATGACAACATAGAGAGGTACAAGGCAAGGTTGGTTACAAAATGGTATATACATACCTATGGTATTAATTATTTGGAGACTTTTGCACTAGTTACTAAGATGAGCTCAGTTCGGATTCTCTTATCCTTAGCAGCTACCTATTCATAGCCTCTATTCTAATTTGATGTAAAAAATGCTTTTCTTAATGGTGATCTGCAAGAAGAGATATATATATATATATATGGACATTCCAATTGGTTTTTATGAGAATGTTGGTAAGGGAAAAGTCTATACTTTTAGCGGCAAGGCCAGATCCTTGGTAGTGAACATACATTCGGCAATGAAGTCTACTAGGGATGGAGCCTTAATTGCGAGACGATGTGCATACTCGATGTTGAACTCACTCAACTCTACGCTCCATTTGATTAGGCGGGCAGATGCTTTTGGCCTTTGGAGGACCTGCTTAAGGGGCTGGTCAGTCAGCATTCGAATACTGTTGGCCTGGAAATATGGCCTGGGCTTTCTAGCCAAGGTGATCAGGGCTAGGACCATTTTTTCCAAGTTAGAGTATCGGGTTTCTATGTCATTGAGGACCTTGTCGGTATAGTAGATCAGCCTCTATACTTGGTCTTCCTCTTTAACTAGCACTGAGCTAACGACCTCATTCCCGACCGAGAGGTAAAAAAATAGCTCATCCCCTGGGCTCGGTTTGGTGAGGACAGAAGGCGAGCTCAAGTACTGCTTCAGTTCTTGAAAGGACTATTTGCATTCCTCGGTCCACGGGAATTCCTTCGGTCTCTTAAGGGTTTTGAAGAAGGGCAGGCACCGGTCCATGGATTTGGACATGAACCTACTAAGGGCGGCTACTCTACCGGTGAGTTGCCGCACTTCTTTGGATTGGCTTCAATCCCCCTCTGTGTCACCATGAACCCTAGGAAATTACCAGAGCCGACCCAGAAAGCACATTTGGTTGGGTTCAGTTTCATCTTATACTTCTTGAGGGTGCCAAAGACTTCATTTAGGTCGGCAAGGTGGTGCTCGACCTTCTTGCTTTTTACGAGCATATCGTCAACATACGCTTCCAAATTTCGGCCAAGCTGATCCTTGAATACCTCATTCACCAACCACTGATAGGTGGTACTGGCGTTCTTAAGGCCGAATGGCATCACCTTATAGCAGTATAAGCCACAGTCGATGATGAAAGTCATTTTCTCCTGGTCATCAAGGTGCATTCGAATCTGGTTGTACCTCGAGAAGGCATCCATGAAGCTTAGGAGTTCATGGCCTGCCGTTGCGTCGACAAGTTGATCGATCCTTGGTATAGGGAAGCTGTCTTTAGGGCTGGCTTTGTTTAGGTCGGTGAAGTTGATGCATATCCTTCACTTCCCATTGGTTTTCTTCACCATCACCACGTTGGCTAGCCAATCGAGGTATTTGACTTCTCGAGTGAAGCTAGTGTCGAGCAACTTCTGCACTTTGTCAGCAATCATTTGCTACCGTTCTATAGAGAAGCTTCTCTTCTTCTGCTTGTTAGGTCAGTAGCGAGGGTCAGCGTTTAGGCGGTGTGTGATGACTTCGGGGTTAATCCCCAGCATATCCGCCGCCGACTAGGAGAACACGTCAACGTGATCCCTTAACAGTTGGACAAGTTCTTCTTGGAGGTGGTCATATAGGAAAGAGCCGACCTAGACCATCCTCCTAGGATCTTTTTCATTGAGCGGCACCTAGATGAGGTCTTCGACAAGTTGTCCGCACTGTGATTTCACCTCGTCCCGCAGATCGTAGGCTTTAGCCATCAACGTTTCTGCGGCTGGGTGCGGTCCTCAGCAAGAAAGCAGGTAGCACTGCTGCGTAGTTCTTTGGTCTCCACGTGCTACCCATATACCGTATTCGACGGGGAATTTCATGGCAAGGTGGAATGTGGAGACTATAGCCTACTGAGCATTGAGGGTTGACTTTCCGAGGATAGCATTGTAAGATGAGGGGCAACAAACCATAATGAAGTCCACCATGGTTGTCGCAGTGATGTCGCCATCTCCGATAAGGAGGGGAAGGGTTATCCTTCCAGGGGGGCAAAAGGGAATCTCTGAAGAAGCCCATTAGCAGAGTGTTGACGGGGGCGAGGCGCTCTTTGTTGATGTCGAGCTTCTCAAATGCGTCCTCGAAGAGCACATCAACGGAGCTGCCTGTATCAACCAGAATCTGCCGCATCTCGAAGTTGGCAACCTCGGCATTGATCACCAAGGCACCGTCGTGTAGGGTCTGAACCCCTCAGAGGTCGTCATTAGTGAAAGTGATTGAATGGTTGCTCTTCCTCTTGTGTCCTTGATTGTTGATCTCGCACAACCGCGCGTACTTCTTGCATCCCGAGTTGCTCTCCTCACCTGCGGCAATCCCTCCTGATGTCACATGGATCACACCGGTAGGAGAACTCGGGGCGGTGGCCGAACATTCTCCATGCACTATTGCTCCTGTGCAGGCTTTTCATTCTTGTCGACGAAACCACTGAGGTACCCGTGCCTGATCAAGTCCTTGATCTGGTTGCGCAGGTCAAACCAGTTCTCTGTGTCATGGCCATGGTCCCTGTGGGATTCGCAGTGCTTGTCGTAGTTCCTCTTGTTGCCTTGTGTTTCCATCTTCTCGAGCCATCAGACATAACTGCAGTCACAGATTTGCATAAGGACTTCAGACCGCGTTGTATTCAGTGGTGTAAAGTTCCGATAGGTCGGTGGAGGTGTCCGTGGTTTGTGATCGGGTCGGCAATTCTACCTCTTGTGGTCCCTATCTTCCTCTATCGTACTTGCATAATGCTGGCTGAGTTCTTCCAGTGCTTTTGGCTTTCCGTGAATTGTGCATGGAATTGGCTTTCCAACTGCTCCCACGACGCTATGGAACGTGGAGGCAGATGAATACCAAGTTAGGGTTGGATCTGTGAGGGTGGCTACTAGGGCTTTGCACATCAAGCCCTCAAAGGATCCATACAACATCATTTGAGCCTTCAGCGCCTCGATGTGATTGGCGGGATCAATATTCCTATCATACTTGTCAAGCTGAGGTGCCCGCCACCCCGTAGGAGGCACCTCGTCCATGATCTCCTGGGTGAACGGTGGTTCCTTGGCAATTGGCGCGGCTGGCTGCACGGGTTGATATACATCCGGCGCCGTGCTTCTCTAGCCTTGGCTATGTTCCAACTCTTCCAAGCATTGTCGAATGTCCCAAATTTCTGCGTTTTTGTTATCTAGGGCCACGGTACGCACGACTTTCACCTTGTTGGGTCGTGTGAGCGATCTTTCACCGAGTTGGACTCAGCAATGGAAACCACGCAAGGTAGCGTCCGCCTGCCAAGCCTCTCTTTGGCAGGGATTTGCATGGTTTGGTGCGTCCTACTATGGTTGTCGAGCTCACGAGAGTGGGCCATGGAGGCGGACCTCCTTGTTGTGTCTTGCTTCTCATGGTCGGATTGCGCTCCCCTCCTTTCTGGCCGACGCGTTTTGGGATCCTCGGGATGAGGATCATCCTTCGTGTGTGTCAAGGTATGAGGGGGGACATCCCGGTTGGGCGGTGCCGTGAATCCTAGTGTCTGCATCATCTCGAAGATCTTATTGACCTTCTCTTGCATTGCTCAGAACTGTGTAGGATCAACCATGGCTGGAGGCTATGGAATTTCTTGATGTGGAGGGCTATGACGCCGAGATTCCCAAGATGGTGATCGACCTATTGATCGTTCAAACTGGTTCTTGGGCATCTTGATCGCTTTTTTGTTTGCACGGTGAGGAAGAAAAAATTTTCGGGAAAGGCATTTTGTGCATTTCCCACATAAGCCGCCAATCTGATGTTGCTCAACCCGAGGTGGTGCACGAATTGAGGAGAGTAGCTAGATAATCCTTGCTAATAGGGCAGTGCCGAACTACAAGGACGAGGCCGCGCTTCAAGACCTGTGATCAAGAGAAGAGAAGTCAGAGGCTCGAGGAGTTATCCCTGAGTAGGAACTCCGATGTTCAAGTCAGTAAGAGGTGGTGGATGGTCTGGCTCAGCAATAAGGGTGCTGGTCCAAGCAGAGTAACAGTATGGGTGTCAAATTTGGATCCCTTACCTTGAGCGGGGAATGCCTCTTTATAGCCGGAGGGCTTCCGGGGTTGTCGAGATGAGGTTTACCACCGAGGTCTTTCGGCTGGAGTCCTATTCCCTGGCGGAGTTGTCTTCCTCTCTCCTCTTATATGTAGCTGTATTTATTCGCATGACGTGTAGCTGACATGACTGAGGGGATAAGATGGGGGGCCACAATAGTAGAATAGCTCGGTCGAGCTATGCCGACGTGGCCGAGCTATGCCAACGTGACCAGGATGACCAGGCGATGACTGGGCGGCCACGTGTCTCTCAGGACCAGCTCAACCATGACCCGGACAGGATGGTTGTATTTTTGTCTTCTTTGCTGTTATAAATATTATATACATATGCAAAAAATGGTTTTCTAAAGTAGGTAGCTTCTATTCAAGACACTATCCATGTGTGTCACATGCATGAATGGTGTGATTGATCTAGACATTCCATTAGACAAGATCTTCTTGAGTGGGCCATCTATTCCTCCAGTCCAACTCTCTTGTGTGTAGTAATGAAAATGGATCAAATCTAATCAGATATAGGTAGATCCGAGTTTAACTCATTTATATTCAAATTGGAATGGTATAATTAAATTAAACTAAAAATAATCACAATAATGCATGTATTAATAAAATGAATTAAAGTATTTCATGAACAAAACAAATTGAAAATTTGTTTATATGAAAGAACTAGCAAAAATGAAAACCCCTTTTCAATTAATAACTAAGTTCTCATGTCGAAGATCACTGGAACGTTTAGGGAAGCTCACTGATCTGAAATGACCAACTAGCAAAAATGCATTCTCTATATATGCATAAAGAGCTGGTAGCCTAGCAAAGAAGGCTAAAGGCATTTCTTGGAACCATGGTGTTGTGTTTTTATTTAGATTCTATGTAAGACACAAACCTCCCCCAAGGTTTCTCATAAATACTTAAGACTTTCCCTCTAATGTTTTACAGGACTTAAACCTCCCCTGTCAATATATATGCCGTTATATTTAACAACACCAATACAAAGACTCTTTTATCCTTGATTATTTTTCAAACTGTATTAATGTGAAACATGAAGTAACAATACAAATTTTACCCATTGATTTAATATAGAAAGATTGTCTTTTGTTGATAGATATGAATTCAACAATCATGAGGTGTCCAAGGGTTTTAGTAAGGCTTAGTTTAGAAAGAGTAGAAATACAAAATAATATAAAAATGTATACATTAGTAAGCCATTAGGAGGGGATTAGTTGATAGATTTACAGTGTAAATGCATACAAAATAATATAATAATACACGGATTTGCACTCTACATATTTGTATTTTTACTCCTTCCAAATTGAGCTTATGGAAAATTCTGCTTTACTTCCCTGAACTTTGGGGGTAGTGTAAGTTAATACCCAAACTTTCAAATGTATCACTGTAGTATCAAACTTTCAAAAAGTGTCACATTGATCCTTACTTAACCCGACAGTCAGTTATTTGATCACGCAATGACATTTGCAATTTAAAATTTTTAAAAATGTCAAAACTGTCTTTCAAAAAACATTGTTCGTTGTCTTCTACCTTGAAAATGAATGATTGAGGTGTAAAACCACTGCCATTTTCTGTAGTGAAATACTTGATAGACCCTGAGACAGACGAGGTTTATGCGAAGATAAGTTTGGTACCCTTCCGAACAACGAACCCGACTATGATGATGATGGGGTTCTTGGAAATAACGCATCTGACATTGTAGAGAAACCTGCCGCTTTTGCAGAGAAACCTGCCTCTTTGCAAAGACCCTAACACAATCTGATGCCAACAATGGTGGTGGTTTCTCTGTCCCTCGGTACTGTGCTGAGACAATCTTCCCTCGCCTGGACTATTCTGCAGATCCTCCTGTGCAAACTGTTCTTGCCAAGGATGTTCATGGAGAAGTTTGGAAATTCCGACATTTATAGGGGTACACCACGTCGCCACCTCCTGACAACAGAATGGAGTACCTTTGCGAACCAGAAGAAGCTCATTGCAGGGGATTCAATCGTGTTCCTGAGAGCAGAGAATGGTGAGATCTGTGTTGGAATCCAAAGGGCAAAAGGAGGTGTTGGCAGTGGACCATAATCCCCATCTGGACGGGATCCAGTTGCTGGAAACTGTCTCGCCATATATGGGTTTTTGTCTTCTTAAGGGAAGATGAAAACAAAATAATGAGAAATGTCAATTGTGGGAATTCAAACTCTGGTGTGGGTTTAAGAATACGGGGGAGAGTAGGGCTGAATCTGTCATTGAGGCTGCAACCCTGGCTGCCAATGGGCAGCCCTTTGAGGTCGTTTACTACCCAAGAGCAAGCACTCCAAGAGTTCTGTGTGAGGGCCTCAGCTATAAAGGCAACAAAGCAGATCCAGTGGTGTCCAGGAATAAGGTTCAAGATGGCATTTGAGACCGAAGATTCTTCACAGATAAGCTGGTTCATGGAGACTATATCTTCTATTCAAGTTGCTGACCCCATCTACTGTCCTAATTCACCTTGGAGGCTGCTTCAGGTATATTGTTTGTTGATTATATTGTCATTTAAACTGATTGTACCTTTTTTTCTTTCTATTTACTTTAAACTATTGTCATATGTTATTTTTTCAAGGATAGTGACATTTAGTTTTTATTATTAATTATTAAACCAGAAAACGGCAGTGGTTTTACATTTACACCTCAACCGGTTCAGTATTAAGAAGACAATGAACAATGTCTTCTTTTAAAGGGCAGTTTTGATATTGTCAACAATTTTAAGTTACACATGTCATCGCATGATCAAATAACTGACAGTTGGTTAACGCAAAGACCAACTTGACACTTTTTGAAAGTTTAGGTACTACAGTGACACATTTGAAAATTTGGATACTAACTTGACAGCTGACACTACCCCCAAAGTTTAGGGTACTAAACAGAAATTTTCCCTTTTAGTAATTGGAGAATGTTTCCAATTTGGTTATTCTATTTGGTTGATAGATTTAACTCTAGTATAATATTAATAAATTTTGTGTTCTTTCCAAATGGCTTTTGGTTGTGGCGAGTATAAACATGAATTTCAAGATCAAATTCCAACTTTTTTACAATGCCCAATTTTGAGTGCAAAGCTTGTATACACTTTTTGGATTTAGATACAAACTTTGTGCTCATCTTGAATGCAAACATGCCTTAGAAATTGTGATAACTGTCATTTCTAGTACGTAAGGCTTAGTTTGGAAAGAGTGCAAATTCATATACTAGAGTGCAAAAACCATGTATTTTGCCATTCTATTCTGTTTAGTGCCATATCTGTCATTAGACTATAGGCACTCAAATCATTTCTTATTACTTTCATTTCATGGAAGTCCTTTTTTTCTCCCCCTAATTCTAGCCCCTTCAACTTGTAATAGATCACTTTTTTTAACATGTGCTGTAGATGTAATTTGTGAATAAAATATAAATAAAATGAATAATAAGAATAACAGTGATCATAAATTTTATCTCCTAGATTTAGCACATATTTCTGCACTATCTCCTAGTATCCTTCAGAAGTTGCTTTAAATACAAAATTTGTGTTAACCCTACCCGAGCTATCTCACTTGCATAAGAGTTCCATGACGTGTTAAGTAATTGTTCTACCAATTTCTTCCGAAAATTCAAAATGCCATGGTTAAAATATAAAAAATATGCGAGACAATTGCAATGAGCTTTAACCTGATGGTATGATTGGTGTGCAAGTGGAGCTCAGTCAAAGCTTAAATTGATGGAATAAATCTTCAGTATCTTCCGGTCATAAATTGTTTTCCTCAAAAAAGTTCCTTGCGTATCCATGTCTTGCGCATTCCATGGATTTCAACATGAAGCCTATCTTCAGGCACAATATCGCTTTCAAGAAACAAGGTTGCTGATGCCAAAGTAGACAGTCTTTTGCCAAAAGGCATTTGTGGCATAATCAATCTGGAACTGACCAATGTTTGATTTCAATCGAAGCCCATAACCAAAACCAAATCCAGACCCGGGTTTTCCATGCCTTAGAGCAGGATTTCCTGAACGACTCAAACAGATCGTTAGAAATAACCTCATGCATAGACTGGAGGATACCAAATTAGGTCGGTGCACTTAGAATATGGTGCATACCATGCTAAAACCTGAATTACATTAAATCTAACACAACTCAAGAACCATGGATCATGTGATCCCAGGTTTCAACATAAAGGCATCATAACATCTGGCCCTTCTTACCAAATCGGCCTGAACTATCCCAGAAACATTTTAAATTTGTATCTGAGATGGTTGTAAATTAAGGTCATAGATATTTCAAACCAAAATTTCATTGAATTGAAACATAATCAAATTACAAGTTCCACAAGGAATCTAATAAAAAAATAAAATAGGGAATAGAAAACAAATGGGATCTCAACAATAGAGCTAGGCTTGCATAGATTATTTTCTCCACATTTGACTACACCATCTTAGTATGCTTTTCCTCATTTTATTACCTATTGAAGCTACTGTTATTTTCCTTTGATTTATGATCCTGTCCTTCCTAGCTTTCTCACTAATCCATCTGAAAATTCACATTTCTGCCACATCTGTTTTTAAACATGTTTCTTGACTGCCCAACATTCTGCTGCATACAACCAACAACATTGTTGGCCTTACAACAGTTGTATAAAATTCTCCCTTTAGTCTAAGTAGTTTTCTCCTATCACATATGACTCTGAATGAACCACTCTATGCCCAGCCTACTTTAATTCAATGATTGACATCCTCCTCAATCTCTCCCCTTTTTTATGGATTATTGAATGGAGGTAATTAAAGAAGCCACATTGAGTTATCTCTTTATCTCCAATGCTAAGTGTACATGATTTCCACTCCTGTTATTCTTCAACTTATATTGCATATATTATGTTCTATTCCTTATTTTATAACCTCTTGTTTCTAAAGTATTTGTCCATAAATCTGATTTTGCATTTAATCATTCTTTAGTTTCATTCATCAATTAATATTATATCATCAACTAACAACAAGCACAATGGGGCTGCCTTCTGGACATGATTCGTCAACTTAACCAAGTGCTATGCCTAGGTTAAGTTTCATCACAATTGGAAATTCTAATGTCTCTCCCATGGGTGTTCTAACATTAGTTGCTGCACCTTCATACATGTCACTAATTAGGTCACACTTATTTGGAAGTTGGAACTCCTTTCTTTCTTTTCTTTTTTCTTTTTTGAGTAAAGGTAGAGTATAATTGCATTGCAGAAAATCAAAGGGAGAAACTTCCAAAGGTGTAACTGCACAATATATGAAAATGACAAAATTTCATAATGTATACTAGTAACAAAAAAGATTCCACTGAGATGTTTACAGCTTTAGCCCAAAAAAAACTCTTTTCCAAAATTCACTATATTATCTCTTTAGGAACTCTATCATATCCTTTCTCTAGATAAATGAATACCATAAGAATTCTTTTTTTAATCAATGAAGAATTTATTAATTCAAAAGATCAAAGCAATACAAGCATCCCTAAGAGAAGCACGAGCTGCATCCTCTCCAATAACATTAGTTAAAAATTAAAGCAATTTACAACTGAGCCCAAAAACAAATACTCCCTAGTTACCCCTTGCTTGGCTAAACAATCAGCCAAAGCATTTGCCTATCTTCCCACCCACTACATTCTTATCTTCATATTTTGTGTAAGCCACTTGAATTTCTTGATTTTACTCCTATAGCACCAAATAACAGATTCTGAGTCCTTCAACCACACCCCACCACCTTTGAATCCCCTTCGATCAAAAGAGACCCCAAACCAAGCTGATATGAAGTCCCCAACTCCCAGTCAAGGTTTAAAATTTCGATACGATAAGGTGTATCGTATTGTATCTTTGAAAAACAAATATGGGATACGCATGGAAATTGGGCGCTTCTTCTTTTTTCATGTGTATTGGACCCGTATCGGGTGTGTATTGGGGGTGTATCAGGGCGTATCGGGGGTGTCTCAGAGCGTATTGACAAAAAAGGTACAATCAAAAACTGAAAAAAATAAAATAAAAGGGGAATGCAAGTTTCTTTTCCCGGAAATAAGCCTTCACCCCCCCCCCCCCCCACCCAAATGACTCTAAAACTCCAAACCTCATTCCTAGTGTGCTAGATTTGCAAAAGTTTGCAAGAAACAAGTGTGAATCATTTTTTTTTGGAAGATTTTTCAAATTTTGAAAAAATAAGGCAAAAATAAGTAAATTTTTTATAATATATTGTGTTTTCTTTTTTTTCTTGAATGTTTAAATTTATGTTGATCTACATTTCTTATATTTTATCATTTGATCACAACAATTGAATATATTATAATTCTATGGATGATCTATCATATCCACAGACCAATTCAAATTTCTTCTTTACTAATTATTTTTTTTATAGTTTTAGAATTAAAAAATATATAAATAGTTAATTATATTTTATCATTTGATCACAATGATTGAATATATTCTAATTCTATGGATGATCTATCATATCCACAAAGCAATTGAAATTTCTTCTTTAATAACTATTTTTTGAATATATTATATAATGTTTATTTTTTTATAACTTTTTGGAAATAAATAATAAATAATTATTAATTATATTTTCACTTAGAAGTTGTGCCAATGCATGTTTTATGGTTGGATAGGAGAGTTGGGTTTTTTCCGTCCCATAAAACATTAAAACTTAAGAGTTATAATTTATAAATTATAGTTAAGCATAGGATTTTTAATGAAATTATAATTAACTACAATATATTTCTTCATAAAACCATTAAAATATATTGATTTAATATATATACACTTCATTGAGGTCTTATATTTAGTGTTGTTGAATGTATTTTTTTTTTTTTATTGAAGTATTTATAGTGTTTCCAAACGTATCTATACGTATCTTAGTTTTTCTCCGGTACGCATGCGTATCCAAGGCGTATCTCGATACATCTATTAAAATTGCCTTTCCGATACACTTGAGGTTTCCGATACTTTGAACCTTGCTCCTAGTGAACCTGGAAAAAATAATAAAATATTCCCAACCTCATTTATCAAGATCCCATCTATTCCAGATAGACATGGATTACCTTGACTACTTACATCAAAGTTTAGCTTTAAATAACCTTCAAGAGGAGGTGTCCAAGTCAACCGTGCTCTATTCTTTTTGGAAGAGCACATTGTCACAGTTGACCAATTCCCCCACAAGTCATCAAAGGAAAATTAATTGAATAACTCTAAAGTTTTTAACCAATGGATTACCCTGTTCAACACACAGACCTTTATTTCTTGTAGTCTTCTTTCGTTCTCTTGGAAAATTCTTGCATTCCTTTCTTCCCGAATGGTCCACAACAGAGCTGATCTAACACACCTCCACATAATCCTTGTTTTTTAGGCCAGACAAAGGTAAAGGAATCAAATAGCATACTAACCTCTAATGGCACATTCCACCTGCACCCAAACAAAGAGAAAAACCAATCCCATAATTCTGTAGCAATAAAACAAGAAATTAGTAAATGGTAGCAGTTGTCACTGCTAGACCTGCAAAGAATACACCAATTAGGTGAAATACACCCAGGAAAGGTCTTCTCCTTTGTAAGTTATCGAAGGTGTTTACTTTCCCATAAAACACTTGCCAGCAAAAGGCACTAACTTTAAGGGAAACAAGCCTACACCAGACTTCCTTAATAGGAAAATATTGAGGAGAAGATTAAAAGGGATTTTAAAAAATCAAGTACAAGAAAAAGACCCTTTGGAAAGTGGAGACTGAACCCATTTGTATAGTTTAGAGGGATCCAAACAAACCTTACCAAGGAAACTCAACGAAATGGATAAAAAACCAATCTCCTAATCCCTTAACCCTCTACGGAACCCAAAATCTGGAGTTAGAGTAAAAGGAATTTTGACACAACCTCCTTTCCATACAAAGTGATGGAGTACAAGGAAAGAAAATGGTCCTTTGAAGCACAATCTCCAACCCAAACATCCTCCTAAAACAAAACAGAATTCCCAAAACACACATTATACCTAGAAACTGGGGAAGAATACTGTGAATTGCCTTCCATGGTGTTGCCAAAGTGGCCCAACAATATACACCGGCATCCCAACCACTCTCTAAACAACCATGAATACTTGCCACCACTTCATATCACAAACTCCTCTCCGAAGGCCAACTCCAAAACCGTTTTCCTAATAATGCTACATTCTTTTGTACCACATTGCTTATGCCTAAACCCCCTTCCTCTTTTTTTTTTTTTTTTTTTTGATCAGTAAAAATGAATTTTATTAAATTCAGATTATAAGCAGTTTATACAACTTGGTGATGGGACTGTTGATCCCCTTTAATCATTCTATTCTACCCTTCATTACAGTGCAGCCCAAAATAATTGTTGTCTAAATGCCCCCTGTTTTGCTAATCCATCAGCTAGCCCATTTGCACTTCTTCGGACCCATTTGAATTCAACATCAACCTCCTTTGCAATCTTCTCCACTTCCCTAATCACATGTTTAAACGTCCATGGGGTATGGCTGCTATTTTTTGCCTAAACCCTCTTCCTCTTTACTTCTAAATATAATCTCCCATTTAATTAGATGGACCATTTTGCTTTCCCCCAGCTCTCAAAGAAAATCTCTCATTAATGTCTCTAGTTTCTTAACTTCTCTAGGTGGGATCCTAAACTCAGAGAGGAAGTAGGTTGGAAAATTGGCAAGAGTGGCTCTCATCAAAGGGAATTGCCCTCCCAAGGAGACATAGTTCTTCCACGAAGCTATTCTCTTCTCAAATTTTCTACCATTGGGTTCCAAAACCTACTCTCCCTAGGGTTGGCCCCTAAAGATGGAACACTCAAAACACTCAAAACAACCCGCAATAGCCTTAGTTTCCCTATGCCCCAAATTAACACCTGATGTGCAACTTTTTTCTGAGTTGATTTTCATATTATGTAGCCTTTCAAACCTCCTTATTAGCTCTTTTAGGTTCCTTACCTTCTTGACATCAACCTCACAAAAAAATTAATTGTCATTTTTTTATTGGAAACAGTAACGTTCATTGATTTAGTAAAGGAGCTGTTGAGATAGTTTACTTTATTTCTATTTTATTATTTTGTCTAGTTAGGGTCTGTTTGGTCTGTTTAAAGTATTTATTTTATGGCTGTTATTGTACTTTAGTTACAGCAGGGGCACAAGGGTCTTTTCCCTTTCTTTTTTGGTCGCCCTATAAATATTAATATATTCTGGCACCGCCAATAATTCTTTTTGGTCGCCAATCTTTCTTCTCTTCTACCTTCTCCCTTCTTCCTCTCTTCCCTTCTCTCTCATATTTTCTGCCGTTTCTCTACTGTTAAGATGGTATCAGAGCGGTTTTACTGAATGTGAGAGCAAATCGAACAAGGCTTCCACTTCAACTTGCTGTCTTCTCCAGACTCAGAACAAAAAACTGACCTACGACTGGTACAAACCTTCCTATTTTTTTTTTTTCTTATCTTTCTTGGTCGTGTACCAAGAGAAAATTCAATGAATCTGGGCTGCTGAATATTATCATAAGTTTGTGAGGTTTATACCTCTTTTTTTCTTGGACCGTGTGATCCTGTACCTATGAAAGAGTGACTGTAGGTCACGGATGACCTGCTATTTCTAGTTTTTGGTGTGATTACAATTTTTTAAGGATCTCTCCTGATGGTTAATGCACTTAGATGTTCTGGAAGACTGGTAGGTTGGAACTGTTAACCCGTACAGGTCTGAAATCAACCTGATCTTGCCTTTTTTTTGTCTGGAAATTGGTGCTGTTTTGTGCTTAGTTTGTGTCCAAACCGAAGTATGTATGTGGATTGCTTATTTGGTGTGGAGCTAGGTTTTGTTTTTTGGTGTAAGGAGGGATCCTAAGTTGTGTGTTGAGACAAATTTTTTTTAACCATGTCCTCTGAGAATTCTGCAACTTCTGGGGTTTTAGGAAGTCAAAACGGAATGAATGAGGGGATGGATATGAGTTTTCCCATGGCTGTATTCCCTTTGATGGACTAAACTACCTTGAATGGTCTAGGGGAATAAAACGTTACATTACTGCTAGGGGGAAAATAGGATATATTAATGGTAAAGTGAAGGAACCGAAGACTGGAAGTGTTGAATATGATAGGTGGAACCAAGAAAATAGTATGGTTATGTCATGGCTCTTGGTTTCCATACTGCCACAAGTAAGGAAAACATTCATGTGGGCTGAAACAGCTTGTGAAATATGGGAACAAGCAAAATCTACTTATTCAGAGCAAAGGCACTATGCTAAGATATACCAACTGCAAGCTGAATCCTCTACATGCAAGCAGGGGGAGAGAAGTCTCTCAGTGTACTACTCAAATCTGACATCAATCTAGAAGGAACTGGATCACTATCAAAATGTGAATTGGAAGTGTGATGAAGATGCAAGGGCATACAAGTCACTTGTTTCTCAGCAACAGGCATTTGCTTTTCTTTTGTGGTTGAACCCTACATATGAGTCCATTAGGGTACAGATCTTGGGAAGTAAAGACTTACCATCAGTTCAGGAGGTTTATGCCTTAGTTCAGTCAAAAGAGAGTAGAAGAAGTGTGATGAATTGTTCAGAGGGCCGAGGAGGTACAGATTCAAATGTCAGAGGCTCCTTTAAGAAGGGTGATTCTCAGTAGAGAGTGGATGACAAGAGTAAACTTTGGTGCACTCACTGTCAGAAGACTAGAGACACTAGAGATACATGTTGAGACCTCCATGGGAAACCGAAATGGGCATAGGAATTGAGTAAGAAATCAACAACAGATCAGAATAAGAAACCAATCCAGCAGAATCAGAAAAAATATAACTAAGCTAATGTGGCATCTCAAGAGACTAGTCCCATGGTAACTTAGGAGTGGCACACTAGTTCTAACCCCAAGGAAGAGATTATGAACTCCTTTCTTGACCATTTGGAGTTGTATGGTATGACTCTTCGCCAAATGGATTCTGGTCCTACTCCTACCTCCTTTGCGTCTACATCGAGTAACACTGCCACTGCTTTCCATGTGTCATCTCATACATCTTATTCCCCTTGGATAATTGACTCTAAAGCCTCAAACCACATGACTGGTAAGTCAAATTTATTTCAGGCATATAACCTCCTCTCTAGGAGAGATAAGGTGAGACTGAATGATGGTTCATTCTCCATATAGCCAGCCAAGGAACCATATCTCTTCCATTCGGCCTTAACCTCTCTAATGTGTTGCATTCCCTAAATCACCTGTAAATTTACTTTCCATTAGCAATATTACTCACTACTTGCATTGCTCTATTACTTTATTTCCTTCTTCATGTGTGTTTCAGGATTTAGTCTCGGGGAAGACGATTGGTAGAGGAAGCATGGTGGATGGCCTCTACATGTTGGAGAATAAAGTTGGTCATGTGGCTACTGAGTCCTTAAGTTCATCTAGTGAGACTCAAGCCTACTTATGGCATGCCAATTGAGTAAACATTGTAGAAGTTCTTTTTGTTTTAAGAAATAAAAGATCTGAATTTCCGTTTCATATTGTCTATTCTGATTTTGGGGCCCTGTTACTCTACCTACTAAGGTTGGATATAAGTATTTCATTACTTTGATTGATGACTACTCAGATAAACTTGGGTTTATCCTATATGATCTAGAGATGAAGTGCCAAAAATTGTGAAAGACTTTCAACGCATGATTTTCACTCAATACCAAACTGAATTTCATATTTTCTAGTTGGACAATGCAAAAGAGTACTTCCATAGTGATCTCACGGAGTTCTTTGCTTTGTGTGGATCTCTTCATCGAAGCTCTTGTGCTAGGACACCCTAGCAAAACGATGTTGCTGAAAGGAAAAATCGTCATCTTCTCGAAGTAGCTCGTGGTTTATTACTCAATATGAATGTTCTGAAATGCTTTTGGATGGAAGTTGTTCTGTATGCTGCATATATCATCAATCGTATGCCATCTCAGTTACTAGAGTATTAGGCCTCACATCAACTTTTGTTTCCTATAGCTCCATTGTCCCCCATTCCAATGCGCATTTTTGGGTGTCGTTGCTTTGTTCATGACTTGCCCCCTGCTCGCGGTAAACTCGATCCTCATGCTATTCCTTGTGTTTTCCTTGGTTACTCTTTATCTCAAAAGGGTTATCGTTGCTATGATCCTGCCTCACACAAATGCTATGTCTCCATTGATGTATCCTTCTTTGAGAGTCAACATTTCTTCTCGGTTTCTCCTCAGGGGGAGAGTAGGGTTGAGGAGAAACACACCCAGGCTTAGACTCAATTACCTCCTCTTCTTGATCCTCTTCCATTTCGTGTCTTTCTTCGCCACCATAAGAGCCAGCAAAGTTCAAGAGCTGTGGAACTTGAAACTGTGCAACCAACATCAACGGATTCTCTGAGGCAGATCCTCTTCATAAGCCAGGCACACTTGTTCCCATTGATATGCCTGAGCCTCTTAATATTGATCCCCCTGTTATTAATGATCTTGATGTTCCTATTGCTAAGAGAAAGGGTATTAGGTCTTGTACTACTAATCATCCTATCTCTCACTTTGTGTCTTATGATCATATTTCACCTTCATATCGTGCATTCCTTTCCTTCGTTGATAGTGTCTCTATTCCTAAGAATGTGGCAGAAGTTTTATCCAAACCTGAATGGACAGATGCAATGAAGGAAGAAATTGATGCATTGCACAAAAAGGCACTTGGGAGTTAGTGGATTTTTGGGTGTCGTTGCTTTGTTCATGACTTGCCCCCTGCTCGCGGTAAACTCGATCCTCGTGCTATTCCTTGTGTTTTCCTTGGTTACTCTTTATCTCAAAAGGGTTATCGTTGCTATGATCCTGCCTCACACAAATACTATGTCTCCATTGATGTATCCTTCTTTGAGAGTCAACATTTCTTCTCGGTTTCTCCTCAGGGGGAGAGTAGGGTTGAGGAGAAACACACCCAGGCTCAGACTCATTACCTCCTCTTCTTGATCCTCTTCCATTTCGTGTCTTTCTTCACCACCATAAGTGCCAGCAAAGTTCAAGAGCTGTGGAACTTGAAACTGTGCAACCAACATCATCGGATTCTCTGAGGTAGATCCTCTTCATAAGCCAGGCACACTTGTTCCCATTGATATGTCTGAGCCTCTTAATATTGATCCCCCTGTTATTAATGATCTTGATGTTCCTATTGCTAAGAGAAAGGGTATTAGGTCTTGTACTACTAATCATCCTATCTCTCACTTTGTGTCTTATGATCATATTTCACCTTCATATCGTGCATTCCTTTCCTTCGTTGACAGTGTCTCTATTCCTAAGAATGTGGCAGAAGTTTTATCCAAACCTGAATGGACAAATGCAAAGAAGTAAGAAATTGATGCATTGCACAAAAAAGGCACTTGGGAGTTAGTGGATCTTCCTGAAGGGAAGGAACCAATGGGATGCAAGTGGGTGTTAACAGTGAAGCATAAGGCTGATGGAACAGTTAAAAGGTACAAGGCCAGATTGGTGGCAAAAGGGTTTACATAGGTACATGGAGTAGACTATGCAGAGACATTTGCTCCAGTAGCCAAGATGAATTCTATCAGGACTCTTCTTTCATTGGCAGTGAATCTTGACTGGGAACTTCACCAATTAGACATTAAAAATGCATTCTTGAATAATGACTTAGAGGAGGAAGTGTACATGACTCAACCTCCAGGTTTTTGCGCCAAAGGCAGTGAGCAGAAGGTGTGCAGGTTAAAGAAAATCATTATATGGGTTGAAACAATCACCCCAGGCCTGGTTTATTAAGTTCCACTTAGCTCACCAAATGGGGTTCAAACAATGCCAGTCAGATCACACTTTGTTTGTGAAGAAAGGTGAAGGGAAAATTGTAGCTTTAATTGTGTTTGTGACATAGTGATCACAAGAGACTAGAAAACTAAAATACAGAAACCAAAGAAATTCTTAGCCACTCAATTCGAGGTGAAAGATCTAGGACCCTTACGTTATTTCCTTGGGATTGAAGTTGCCTGCTCTCAAAAGGGCATCTTTATTTACCAAGGGAAATATGTACTAGATCTATTAGAGGATACATGCAAGTTAGGGGTGAAGCCAATTGATTCAACAATTGAACCTAACCATCAGCTGGAAGACAGTCAAGGGGAGTTCTTCAAAGATGTGAAGAAGTTCCAGAGACTTGTAGGGGAGACTCTTATATTTGTCTAAGACCAGGCCTGATATTGCTTATATAGTGGGTGTCCTTAGTCGTCAGTTCATGCACAAACCTAGGACAACTCACTTTAAAGCTGCATAGATGATCTTTAGATACCTCAAGAAGTTTCCAGGAGCTGGTTTGCTGTTCCAAAAACATGGACATTTGAAGGTGGAAGTGTATACAGATGCTGATTGGGCAGGGGCAGTCAATGACCGAAAATCTACCAATGGGCATTGTACCTTTATGGGAGGAAACTTGGTCACCTGGAGAAGGAAGAAGCAAAGTGTGATGGCTAAATCCAATGTTGAAGTGGAATACAGAGCTACGTCTCATGGAGTTGCTGAAATCATGTGGATAAGAAACCTGTTAGGTGAACTGGGTTTTGCAGTTAACAACCCCATGTCACTCTATTGTGACAATAAAGTTGCTATCAACATTGTTGCTAATCCAATCCTCTATGATAGGATGAAACACATTGAGGTGGGCAAACATTTTATTAGAGAAAAACTTGTGAGTGGAGAAGTGTGCACTCCATATGTCAACTCAGAAAAACAACTTGCGGACATCTTCACCAAGGGTCTTCATCATGTGCGGCATAATGATTTGTGTGACAAGTTGGGCATGATCGACATCTATGCCCCAACTCAAGGGGGAGTGTTGAAATAGTTTACTTTATTTCTATTTTATTATTTTGTCTAGTTAGGGTCTGTTTGGTCTATTTAAAGTATTTATTTTATGGCTGTTATTGTACTTTAGTTACAACAGGGGCACAAGGGTCTTTTCCCTTTCTTTTTTTGGTCGTCCTATAAATATTAATGTATTCTGGCGCCGCCAGTAATTCTTTTTGGTCGTCAATCTTTCTTCTTCTCTTCTACCTTCTCCCTTCTTCCTCTCTTCCCTTCTCTCTTTCTTATTTTCTGCCGTTTCTCTACGGTTAAGAGAGTACAATGCCAATCACTCACAGCATGAGTGTTGACCCCATATTTTATAGCAAGATTTACAGTACAGTCCCAAAAAGATTTTCCCTTTGAATCCCCTACTTTGCCAAAGTATCAGCCACACTATTGGCTGACCTCCTTGTCCGAATAAAGATTACTCCAGCTTCCTTTGCTAAGCAATAAATCTCCTTCATTTGCTTTCTAAAAGTCCACGCCCCCAAACTTTTTACCTGCAGCCATGATATTAGCAGCTTAGAATCTCCCTCCACTTCATAATTTTGGAAACCCCATTGCTTGGCCAGCTTCAGACCTTGAAGTAGGGCCACAATTTTAGCTCTTAAAGAATCAACAATACCTATTGGGCCAGAGTAAAGTGTTATTAGCCTGCCCTCCCCGTCTCTGAATACTCCCCAACTCCCCAGGGTCCCGGGTTGCCCAACAAACTTCCATCAAAGTTTGATTTTATTTTTTGGTGTGCTGCTGGTAACCATTATGTCATTTGCAAACTGAAGGTGGGTAATTGGAATAACATTTCTTCCTATTCTCCATCCTCTTATCACATCCTTCCTATCAACAAATGAGATAAACCTACAAAAACATATCAGCTATTAATGTGAAGGAACGGAGAGAGGGGATCACCCTACCTAAAACCCCTAGAAGCTAGAAAAAAGTTTTTCACAACTCCATTCACCAAAATGGAATAGTGAGGAGCTAATGCAACCAAACACCCAATTACACCATATCTCCCCATAGTCACAATTTCTCAACACCTCTATTAAGAACTCCTGGAGTCCTAGTCCACCAAAGCATAAGCTTTTTCCAAGGTTCAAAATTTTGTCACGTATGGGACTATATTGACCAATATGTATCATATTGGTGGGTCACTGATACATAAAATAGGGGTGTTTCAGAGTTTTGGCCTTTTTCAAGGGGTAGACAAGCCTAAGACCTACCCCTTGACATGTTTTTGAAAAGAAAAATAAACTAAAAAAAATAGGTGGCCCAAGGTTTGACTAATTAGAGAGGGGAGGGCATATATTTAATCCTCATAGAAAGGACTTTAGCTAATTATATATAATACTTACCAAACTGATTCATTGAAAGTCCTTCGGGTGACTAGCATCAGATTTCTTGGGGACTAGGGTCCAAAAAGTGGTATTGACTCCAGAAATGACTATATGATTATCTGTAAACTCCTTAAAGACATAACATAAAGCATCTTTCAACACTTCCCAACAATCTTGATATAATTCTGTAGAGAACACTGATGTGGGCCCCACGGCTGTGGTCCCCATTGTGTTCGTGTGACAGCACATGTAACCTTTGTTAGTTATGTCAGTGTTAGTTGGTAGTTATCTTAGACAGCTTGTTTTTTCAGTTTATTATTTGTTTTATTTGCCATGTAAGCATTAAGGGTAATTCTGCCCTTTCCTACATCTAGTGAACATAACCTATAAATATTGAGAGAGTGGCGGCGGCAGATTCATTCGATCTGTCCCTCCTTTCAAAACCCTTGTGTACTTATGCTTCTTCTCCCTCTTTCTTCTACTTTTCTCAATCCGAAATCTTTTGGAATTCAAGACTGACTATAGTCTTGATTGACTACTTGATATCAGAGCTTATCTAGGGTTTCTCATGTGTGTCTAGTCCAGTCGACCACATGAGAACTGTCTAGGGCTGGAAGCTTACAAAGGCCTGTTCGTTGGCTGATTCTTGGAGGTTACCAGAAAAGTTTAGCAGCTGTCCAAAGACTTGTAGAGGCTTGGAGAGTGTTTTGGTAATCAGGAAGAATCAGAGAAGGTTAGGGTTCAGGCCACGATTGAAGGTAGTGATCAGAGTTTTCTGGGTAAGTCTTTATTTTTCCCTTGAGATTGCTGTCAGTCAAGATAGGTTGGACCTATCAAGGAGGAGCGGCCGAACTCTCCTATTTTTCTCAGAGGTGATCAGTTTTTTTTTAGGGTTTGTCATTAACCCTACGGCTAGACTTGACTGTGAATTCTTTTGGAAGGTGCGGCTGAGCACTGTTTATGTTCTCAAAAAGGTTTTCCTAACCCCACGATTAAAACCCTAATTCTGCTTCAGCATTACAGATTGCTTTCTAAGTGGTTTTCAGACCTGTTTTGGCTTCCGAGCCTGTTTTGGGGGTGAGAGCTGTTATCGGACTGCTTATATTCTGATAGCCGATTGGTTTCAGATCAGATCTGAACTGATTTCATACAGATTTCTGATTGTGATCAGTTGTTTAAGTGCTGTTTTCTATTGCAATAACCCTAATAGTTCTTAACTACTGATTCTTAACCAAGAATGGAGTTCAAAAATCAGGGAGAAGGTACTTTTGGGAACAGCAGTTCTGGTAGTATGTCTGAGACTGCATTTCAGATTACAACTGTGAGATTTGACGGATCCAATTACTTGGAATGGGCCCAATCAGCCATGATGGCTATTGGGGGAAGGGGAAAACTTAGCTACCTATTGGGAGATGTGAAAGAACCTTCCAACGAGGACCCAATGTATACCAAGTGGGTTTAGGAGAACTACTTGGTTATGACATGGCTGTGCAACTCTATGCAGCCAAATATCAGCCGAAATTACTTGTGGGCAAAGACAGCCAAGGAGATATGGGATGTCATGAAAGAGACCTACTCCCAACCCCTTAATGTTGCTAGAGCCTATGAACTGAAGTGTGAGGTGAATAACCTTAAACAATGAGAGAAACCAGTCTCTGTTTATTTCTCTACCTTGAAATCTCTGTGGCATGAAATTGACCATCTGGAGACTCTTGAGTGGGAAAGTCCAAAAGATGCACAGACCCATAGAAAGCAAGTTGAGACCAATAGGGTGTTTGAATTTCTGGCTGGCCTGAATTCAGATTATGACATTGTGAGACAACAGATACTGACAAGAGACAGTGTGACCCTATCTCAAGCCTACTCCCTAGCGCATAGTGAAGAGACCAAGAGAAAGGTTATGATGCAACATCAGCCCTTCCCCCCAGCCCTGGCAGCAGTTAAACCTAAGTCTGGGGGTGATACAGAAAGGGACATGAAGAAGGAAGATAAACGGGATCTAGTATGTGAACATTGCAAGAAACCCAAGCATACGAAAGATACATGTTGGAAGCTGCACCCTCATTTAGTCCCAGCAAAACTGAGGAATAAAAGGGGTAATGCTCATATGGCTGTGAATACTGATTCTGCATCCTCGTCGGGCACAAAAGGCACGCCCCTAGATACCTTAGCTGTTGTTCGGGCTGCCCTAATACAGTTGGAAAAGGAGGTTGGGAATTCAGCTCAGTCATCTCAGTCACCATCAACCCCTGCCACACCAGCATTTGCTCATTCAGGTACTCGGGCCTCAGCTTACCATGCTTCAGCTCCAGGTAACACCGAACATTGTTGGGTAATAGACTCAGGTGCATTTGTCCATATGACTAGCTTGCCATCACTGTTCACTACTTATCACTTATCTTCTGGCAAGGGTGACATCAAGTTATCTGATACTATCTCTTTATCCTCAGTCTTGCATGTTCCTAAACTTGATACTAATTTACTTTCAATTAGTAGTATTACAAAACATCATAACTGTTCAGTAACCTTTTTCCCTAACCGATGTGTTTTTCAGGACTTGGAGACGAGGAAGGTGATTGGGACTAGCCATGAGACGAATGGGATCTATCTGCTTGGAGAGAGTTCTCATTGGAAAGAGCCTATGGATAAGAAGTCTTTTGTTTCTCAGTCTGTGAGTCCGGTTATGTTCTGTCATAATCGGTTATGTCATTTATCTTTTCGGTCTTTGAAGAGTCTGTTTCCTACTTTATTTGAGTCTGTTGAGATGTCAAATTTGAGATGTGAGAGTTGTGAGCTTGTCAAAAATTGTAGAACATCTTATTCCTTGAGTAATAAAAGAAGTAGTAATTTTTTTGATATTATGCATACTGATGTTTGGGGGCCGTATCACATCCCTTCTATGGGTGGGTACAGATATTTCCTGTTGTTTGTTGATGACTATACCCATTTTGCTTGGGTCTACCTTATGCGTTCTCGAGATGAGGTTCCCGCTCTGACCCAAAACTTTCATCAGATGATTTTAACCCAGTTTTGGGTCAAAATCAAAATCCTCCAATCTGATAATGCAAAAGAATACTTTGCCAAGACACTGGTCTCTTATCTACTCGATCATGGGGTTATTCACCAGAGCACTTGTCCTCATACACCACAGGAGAACGGGATTGCCGAGAGGAATAATAGGCACATTTTGGAGGTGGCTAGAAGCATTACGTTTACCTCCAATGTGCCTATCCGTTTCTGAGGTGATGCTATCCTCACGGCAGTGTATCTCATTAATCGGGTTCCTTCACGGGTTCTTGATATGAAGCCTCCGTTTACCCTTCTATACCCAGACGAGGAGTTGTTTACTGTTCCTCTTAAAACCTTTGATTGTACCTGTTTTGTTCAGCTTCTTGAACCTCATCATTCCAAATTTGACCCTAAGGCCTCCAAATGCATTTTTCTTGGTTATGCACAAACTCAAAAGGGTTATTGCTACTATGATCCTGTTTCAGGGAGGAGATTTGTCTTGATGGATGTCACATTCTTTGAGAAGGCACCCTATTATCCTAGGGTTTCACCTCAAGGGGAGAGTAGTGAGAATTTGGGTCTTTTTCCTCAGGGGGAGAGCAGTGAGAGTGGGGTTAACTCATCTGAGGTTGTTCCTTTACCCATTCCATTAAGTGATGAAGGTTGTAATGGTGAGGGTTGTCAGAGGGATCAAGAGTTGAAAGTCTATCACAGGCGATGCAGGCAGGTTGATCTCGGTCATCAGCAGTCCAGGCCAGCCCTAGTTCCTTCTGCGGATCCAGATCCAGGTACTACAGTCCCAAGGCCCACTGAGATACCTTCCATTGTTGCTACTTCCCCTCCTTTTGATGACCTTGACCTCCCTGTGATAGACTCATCTGAGGTTGTTCCTTTACCCATTCCATTAAGTGATGAAGGTTGTAATGGTGAGGGTTGTCAGAGGGATCAAGAGTTGAAAGTCTATCACAGGCGATGCAGGCAGGTTGATCTCGGTCATCAGCAGTCCAGGCCAGCCCTAGTTCCTTCTGCGGATCCAGATCCAGGTACTACAGTCCCAAGGCCCACTGAGATACCTTCCATTGTTGCTACTTCCCCTCCTTTTGATGACCTTGACCTCCCTATTGCGGTTCGTAAAGGGAAACGGTGTTGCACCACATCCACAACTCATTGTATTTCCTAGTTTCTATCCTATGATCACCTGTCTCCCTCTTATAGGTCCTTTCTCACTTCCATTGCTGATATTCCTATCACCATAACAGTGCAAGAAGCCTTATCAGTTCCAGAGTGGAATGATGCAATGAAAGTTGAAATGGATGCCCTTTTGAAAAATAATACTTGGGAGCTAGTTGACCTACCCAAAGGAAAGAAACCAGTTGGATGCAGATGGGTATTTACTATGAAACATAATGTTGATGGCTCCATTGAAAGGTACAAAGCCCGGTTGGTTGCAAAAGGGTTTACTCAGACTTATGGTATAGATTACTTGGAGACTTTTGCCCCAGTAGCCAAGATGACCACTATTCGAGTTCTATTAGCCCCTGTAGCAAGTTACTCTTGGCCCTTGTTCCAGATGGACATTAAAAATGCCTTTCTAAATGGAGACTTACAGGAAGAGGTTTACATGCAGTTGCCCCCTGGATTCTATGATACAGAGATAGGTAAGAAGGTTTGTCGACTGAATAAGGCATTGTATGGATTAAAGCAGTCCCCTAGAGCTTGGTTTGATAGATTTAGACTAGCCCTTGGAAAATTCGGCTATGTACAGGCCCAGTCAGATCATACACTGTTCGTTAAAAGAGTGAACTCTTCTTTGACCTTGCTTGTTGTATATGTGGATGATATTGTAGTGACAGGGAATAATAATAGTGAGATTGAGTCCCTCAAACAGCTCCATCAAGAGTTTGAGGTGAAAGATATTGGTGCACTGCGATATTTTTTGGGTATTGAGGTTGCTAGGTCTAAACAGGGGATCTTTATCTCTCAAACGAAGTATGTTCTAGATCTGTTGGCGGAAACTGGAAAGTTAGGTGTCAAGCCTGCCGATACACCCATTGAATAGAATCACAAGATCAGTGCAAAGGGTGGAGAGCCTCTTGAAGTCAAAGTTATGTTCCAACGGTTGGTTGGAAAGCTCCTATATCTCTGCCTCACACGGCCAGATATCAGTTATGCAGTCAGTGTTGTCAACTAGTACATGCATTCCCCTAGAACTACTCATCTTCTTGCAGCTGAGAGAATACTAGTATACTTAAAGAGATGCCCAAGTAGAGGTATACTGTTCAAGAACAATAATCACATGAAGGTGGAGGTCTATACAGATGTTGAGTGGACTGGGACTGCTGATGACAGGAGGTTTACCTCTGGATATTGTGCCCTTGTAATAGGTAACCTTGTCTCTTGGAGGATTAAGAAACAAAGTGTTGTTTCCCGCTCTAGTGCCGAAGCTGAATACAAGTCAATGGATAATGGAGTGGCTGAAATCACTACTTGAAGAATTGGGTATTGATTATGAGAAGCCCTTGATGTTGTATTGTGATAATCAGGTGGCTATTAATATAGCTCACAATCCGGTGCAGCATGACAGAACTAAACATATCGAAGTTGATCGACATTTTGTCAGAGAAAGGGTCTCATCTCAAGAAGTGTGTCTCCCGTATATCACCTCCAACATGCAGCTCGTAGATCTTCTCACCAAGGTTGTTCCAAGGAAGAAGTTAGAGGCAGACCTATTCAAGTTGGGAATGACAAATATCTATTCCCAACTTGAGGGGGAGTGTAGAGAACACTGATGTGGGCCCCACGGTTGTGGTCCCCACTGTGTTCGTGTGACAGCACATGTACCCTTTGTTAGTTATGTCAGTGTTAGTTGGTAGTTATCTTAGACAGCTTGTTTTTTCAGTTTATTATTTGTTTTATTTGCCATGTAAGCATTAAGGGTAATTCTGCCCTTTCCTACATCTAGTGAACATAACCTATAAATATTGAGAGAGTGGCGGCGGCAGATTCATTCAATATGTCCCTCCTTTCAAAACCCTTGTGTACTTCTGCTTCTTTTCCTTTCTTCTCCCTCTTTCTTCTACTTTTCTCAATCCGAAATCTTTTGGAATTCAAGACTAACTGTAGTCTTGATCGACTACTAATTCCATTGTAAATCCATCTAGGCCTGGTGCCTTGGATCTATCCATTAGAAAAGCTGTTTGTTCAATCTCCTCAAAATTCTTCTCCAACCAGCTTACTTTGTCATCACCCAAGCTTGGCCATTCCAATCCTTCCACTCGTAACTTATCATTCAATAGCTTTTTGTAAATAGATTGAAACGATCCACAAAAATCCTAGCTATTTCATCCTGGGTGGAGATCACTTCCCCATCAACCTCTAACTTGGCCACAAATTTTTTTTTCTCCTTCCATTTGCCAAGTCATGGAAAAATTTGGTGTTCTCATCACCATCCTTAATTTGCCTTGACTTTTGCCTCCAACAAATCTCCTCTCTTGGTAACACTTTTTCCAACTCCTTTGTCAACTGCCTCCTTAGATCTCTATCTTGCTCGTTCAAGTTCCTTTGCAACTCCTTATCATCCAACTCTTCAATCCAAGATAACCGGCTCAATTTTTGTTCCTCCACTCTCCCAAAATGGTCCTTATTCCAATCTTTTGTTTTAGTTCTCAATCTTTGCAATATCCTATGAAATCTAACCCCTTCCATTTAACCCCTCATAAAGTTTGGATATGTTAACCACATATTGTCATACCTAAAAGGCCTACGTCCACTAGCAAAGGACTTCGAACCTATCCTAATAGGATAATGATCAAAGGTGGCTCTAAGCAAAACTCTAGACACCAAATCTCCCCAATGACTCTCTCTCACTCTGCATTAAAAAGGAATTTGTTCAATTTCAAGCAAAGGGGAGTTTCCTACCATACAAGTAGATTGATCCCCTCCTTTGCAATGTAATGTCAAACTGAACTTTGATGACAGCTCTCTTGGGAACCCTGGGCCTTCTAGAATAGGGGGTGTGTTTAGAGATGCGGAAGGAAAAATCCTAGCTATGTATTCTGGTCCAATAGGTTTGGGGAACTCACTTAGAGCTGAAGTGTTGGCTCTCCTCTAGGGACTCAGATGGGCCAAGCAATTGGGTTTCCAACAGTTAGAAGTGGAGGGAGATTCAAAATTAGTAGTAGGTTGGCTGCAATCAAATAGTTTGGGAACGTGGTCCCTTAAACAACATGTAAGGGAATTATTGAGCCTCACAAGGGAGTTGGGTGCACAAGTGTATTGGTCTAGGAGGTCAGCAAATGCTTTAGCTGACAACCTAGCAAAACAAGGGGTGAATCGGGAGGTATTGTTTTGGGCAGGGTTGTAAGTTATTTTTTTTTTGTTCAGGGGTCACCTTTCACTTTAGAAGGTGACAATTGTTCTTCTGGTTTTATCTAATGAAAGTTACCATTTCCTATCAAAAAAAAAAAGAGTTCCTTTAACTCATAGGCTTTTATAAATTCATTGAACTTCCTCATACTGGTGGTGGCTGATTGGTGAGAGTTACTTGATGGAGGGTGATTTGGCCCGACCCCGTAGCACGGGGACACATGGACACAACCTAGCATAAGTGACAACTCAGCATGATAGCCTGGCCATAACTCGGCGTAACGGACACGCTGGAGCCCGGCCAGACAACTCTGTGGACGTGCCAACTTACCGAGAAGTAATATCCAGCTTACTCCGAATTCTCCCTAAGGGAGGAGCGCCCCGAGCTCCTCCCAGTGAGCCCCGAACTCTTCCTTCCTGAGAATGGAACACCCCGATCTACGGATAAGTATCCCGAAGTGGAAACACTTCGGGTCAGCCCCATTCACACTCCTACCCATACTTACCTAAGGTTCGCCTCAAGCATAAGCACCTCGGCGCACCCCCAGCACCTCGGCATAAGGTAGCTCGGTGCAAAGTAGCTCGGCGACCTGCAGGAAGGATCTGCCTGACAATAGTACCTGCCGAATCTACAGGATGCACCCACGTCTCTCGTCAGGCAGTGTCGTGCCTACCATTTCTGCCAGATGTGGCACGCCTGACAGGTCCGTTACCCTGCAACGGATATATGCATCCGCTACCTCGAACTGGCAGTAACGGCTGTGACAGAGGCAATTACGTCCGATTTGACAGATCTCCAATATAAAAGGACCCCGATCCCCAAGGAACAAAGGTACTGAACTTGCGCCTTCTACACTCTTAGCTCTCTCTTTGCATTATCAACAGTTCTCTCAGAGTTAACTTAGGCATCGGAGTGCTCCCGTCGAGCAAGCTCCCCGGGAATTCCTCACTTTCCTCTTCGTCTCAGGTACTGTCCATCACCAGCTAGGAGTGTCCGGATCGCGCTGCATCATTACTAGTTTCCTTCGAGAACCTAACTACATTAAAATCCCCTCTAGACACTAGGGGCCATCCCATAAACCCTAAATAGCACACAACTCCTCCCACATTTCATTCCTTTCTCTGTAAATGTTAGGACCATATAAATTGGTTAAGACCCACGTAAAACTATCCTCCACAAACTTGAATTTTACAAATACAAAGAATTTTCCTATCAATTCCTCCAGTGGTTCTACACTTCTACTACATCATTCTTCCATATTGTGACAATTCCCCTAATGCTCTCCAAGAGGGAGCCAAAGACCAACTCACATCCCTTGACCTCCAAAAACTTTTAACCCAACTTACATCCAATTCCAATAATTTAGTTTCTTGTAGCATCACAATGTCAAATTTCTCTCTCTTAACTCCTTTATTACCCTCTTCCTTGCACTCCCCAAACCCTTCACAATCCAATTGATGATTTTCATAGCCACTAATGTATAGTTAAGGCCCTCTTTATTACCTGTCCTCCTTTGGGGCTTTTGTCCTTTCTCCCCTACCACTAAACTCAAGGCTACCCTCAATGTCAAAGATTAACCTCTCCACCTCTGTTCTTTTCTTCTTTTTCTTTTTTACCTCACTCTTTCTGTGATACATTCTCAAATCTGTCTTTCTCCTACATTTCCATCTACCTATTCATTCCTTTTCTCATCTAGAGCTAAATCTGTCCCCACCCTTTCTCCCCTTCCTAGGACCTCACCTTCCTTTGAATTCAAACCCTCAAATTGAGATCTCTCTTTCTCTCTCTCTCTCTCTCTCTCTGCTGGTCCTTTATTTGCTTCCAGACACTCCTTTTCTCCTAAAGCCCCAAACAAATCCCTACTTGTAGCATCTCCTCTTTCCAGTTGGGATACTAATGTATCTGTTCCATCCACAACATAAATGTCAGCAGCGAAAACCAAATGGACACCCATACCTGGATTTTCATGGAGCTAACATGATTCTAGTACATTGAGGCCCGGTTGATCAGAACTATCAAATAACTACATCACCTAACCCCTTAGAGCAGGATTTTTCTGTAAAGTGGGCCTGGCTAGAGAACCACCATCGTCTAACAAACCGGCAAGAAAAACCTTTCCAGTTTCTCTCCTTCCCAGCATACCTTTGTAAATCACCCCACTGTACCAACACCTTGTGGCAACTAAATGTGGGTCAACATCCTCTAAGCTGGGGAATGTAGTATGCACAACATCAGTAGCATCTACCTCAATTCTTTTCAATTAATTGTCTCGATAAAATGATAGCTTTCATGGCTGATCTCTTTGTCATAAAAACCAAATTGGTTTTCTAATATACTTATTTCATGTTGTAAACTTTGCTTAATCACTCTGTCCAAAAGTTCATAGCATGGACGTTGAGTTTAATACCACAATAATTATTACTGCTTTGTATCTTGCCTATACTTTTAAACATAGGCACCATAGTGCTAGTGTTGTATATTTCAAATCTGGAGGAAATCCCAATTAGGGAGCATGTTTGCTAGTCTAGCTGTTATGAAGTTTCATACTTTCAAATGACAAGATGGTTTCCTCTCATCAACCTCTATTGATGGGGCAAATTTCACCTTTAAACCCCTTGGCAAATGGCCAAAATAAGCCCTTTACTTGGGACATTTTTTAAACTAAAACATTAGAACTTTAAACAGTTCCTATGACTCAAGCAGAAGTCAAATACAATACCAGTGGACAGTTACCCAAAACACACACCATATCAAGAAATTTCTACTTGATCTATTAGGAAAACTTTTGTATCATCATTCTTCATCATTGTTGTAGTTGTCATTTTTGTTATTGTTGTCATCACCATTTGTTGTTATTGTTATTTTTATTATAAAGCTGTTGATCAATTTTGGTCCCAAGTTCCAACTATCTGGGATCTTGGGAAGGGTGGACTGATATGGACCTAACCTTTGGTATGGTGACTGCTCTCAGACTCGAACCTGCATCCTTCATTATTTTTTACGATAAAGGTAATTGATCATTAATAGAAAACAAAAAGGTACCAGTGGGCTTTGCATCTCAAACAAAATGAACAAAAGAAAAAACACAAGAAAGGGCAAGATTAAGGAGAGGCAACTAAAAATAAAATATATATATATATATATTAAAAAAAAAAAACTACTCCCGGACAATTCCCACAATTTTGAAGAAATGTGTATAGACAAATCTACCAAGCACCGAACCATCTTAGTCTACTTTCCCCAGCTCTTCTAGCCCGTTCAATTTGTAACATACCATTTCTTCTTATGGGTGTTGTAGATGGTCTTCTTTGCACATTGACCAAACCACCTTCGTCAACTTTCCCTCATTTTATCACCTATTGGAGTTTTTCCTAGGTTCATTCCTTTGAATGTGTTCCATTTCTGATCCAGTCCTTTCAAGTTTTCCCACTATCCATCTCAATATTCACATTTCTGCTACATTTTTTGGACATGTTTCTTCGCTGCCCATCACTTTTCTCCATACAACATTGCTGACTTAAACTGTTTTATAAAATTTTCCTTAATCTCCCCCCATCACTTTTCTCCATACAACATTGCTGACTTAAACTGTTTTATAAAATTTTCCTTAATCTCCCCCCTTGTTATTGATTATCAGACCAAGGTAACAAAAGAGGTCACAATGAGTTATCTCTTGGTCTCCATTCTTAAGTGTATCCTGATTTGCACTCCTATTATTATTACATTTACATCGTATATATTCTGTTCTAGTCCTACTTATTTAAAGCCCCTTGTTTTGAAGATATTTGTCCATAAGCCTAATTTCACATTGAATATTTCATTGGTTTCATCAATTATTACTATGTCATCAGCAAACAACAAGCATCATAGGACCTCCTCCTGTATTTGTTTAGTCAATTCATTCTTGACTAGTCCAAGAATGGTGATCTTCCGTTCAGATCAATGCTGGCAAGCTGTGTATACTAAGAAGATACAGGGTTTAAATGTCAAAATGAAGAAAAGGAGAAGAAAGGAGCTTGATTTGGTAGAAAGAAGGAAAAAATGAGCATAATAACTGAGCTGGACAGAATGGAAGAACAAGGGCAGAACCCATTTCATTTTAGAGTATAAGTTTTGTTCTAGCTCTTTAAATCTTTTTTTTTTTTCTTTTTCAACCAACAAGGACTGATATAGTATATCAGAGCAGGGTTGATGGGGATCCTGTCCATAAGGTTTCAACTGCTATACTTCAATGTTTTTGAAGGAAAAGCTGATTGCTAATTTGTTATATGGAGACAACAAAGAACCACAAAAGACAGAAATGGGCAATTAAACTCAAATTAATGGTTACTTTTACGCTGATTGTGTTGTACTAGAATGCTACAAATTAGGGATTAATGAGGTAGTGTGGATACCTACTTTAAAGATGAGCTTGAAATCTTGAATGGTTGGGAAGTGGATGACATGGAAAACTTATTGATAATGTTACACAATAATGCACCAACACCTAATCAAGTTGACCCTGAACTTGGCTGCAAAATCCTTCCAACGAGTTTGTTTGATGCAGCAGAAGTATAAGGCCAACAGATAACAGCAGCAAGAAGCGATAAATCTAGAGGTGAAATAGTATAACTTGAAGCTGAAATGAAGAACAACCCACTTTTAGGGCTGAAATCACCACTTCAGTGGATAGTTTATGCCTTTAGGGTTTGAAAACAGTAAAAAGATCCTTCTAAAACATGATATGAGGCTTATATAGCTGCCTCCAATCAAATTGACGACCCAACACATGATTTGACCAAAACACCCCAACTTAAGTGACTCACATGGCAGCCACATGACCCAACTTAAAATAAAAGACTGACGCAAATAACCAACTATAACGTCTATATACTCTAAAACAAGACATGCCATGTCAGCATGGCTCTCCTTTCTCCCCTACCACTTATCTCTTTTGTGGTTTCTTTGAATATTTATTTTTAAAATTGAACAAAATAACTCAAGTAACCAAGACTTTCTTCTTTCCTCATTAATCATTCCATTAATTCTCTCTCCTCCAATAACTCCACTAATTCTCTCCTCTCAATTACTCCATTAAAATGCTCTTTTTCCCTTTTTTATTTTTATTTCATTCTCTCTCCTCTCCTCATTAATTGGCTTAGGGCTTAGGGGTATCATTTTAGTCCAGCCTAGGCCCTGGCCCCAGCCCTTGGCCACATCAGGCCCACAAATTTTAGGGCCAAGTTGAGCCTAATACTTCAAGGCCAGCATGGCCCCAACCAAACCCGTAAACAAATAACAATTTAAAAACTAGTTAATAAAAATATCATAAATAATTAAATCACCTAAAAATAATGAGAGAGGGAGAAAATTCTTACACATAGTTCCCACCTCTTCCATCACTAACCTATTTTAGCATATTTCTATAGGCCTCTTCCAAAGAGAGAGAATTTTACCAATCCAAATTCTTATTAAATAATAAAATTTTATTTTAATGGTTAATTGTCAAAAAATTAAAAAATAATAATAAAACTATTGAAATCAATAAAAAATATTAAATTTTAGCAAGTTTTTATCTAGCAACTATTAAAAATTAAGAATTATTAAAAATTAGTAGTTCATAAATTAAAAATTAAAATACATGTGAGTTATATTTAAAAATAATTAACATTGATAGGATAATTAAACTTAATAATAAAAAGTAACAAAATGTCATAAGACTCCTACTTAGGGATGATCATTTGAATTAATAATAATTAACATTGATAGGATGATTAAAATTAATAATAATTAACATTTGAATTCTAATGGCCCAAATAAAAATGTCATAAGACTCCTACTTAGGGATGATCATTTATGACTTAGCCCAACCTGCCTAGACCTATAAATTTCCGAGATCAAGCAACTATTTTCTTCTGAGCTAGGTCTAGCTTGGATCTACACCAAGTCCACACGTGATGTGGGCACTAGGACGGTAAACAGATCAGATTCAGATCGGATCCGACTGCATCCACATCTACATCTGATTATGAAATCTCTAGATCCACATCCAAATTGATTATTGTTGAGTTGGGCCAGTTTCTAGTTATTGGGCCCATTTGTTTTTTATTCTTATTTTAAGTTATTAAGTTAGGAAGTTGTTGGGCTTTAGGCCCATTAGTTTATGTTTTTAAGTTGTGACTGCTCAACTACTTTATTAGCCGCCCTACTAAGGGTGTTCTTGTAATATCTCATTCTTTAAGTTACGTATAAATTATAATGAGGGGTTGGCGGCCAGATCTAATTCAATTCTGGTTGACTTCCTACTCTTTTCCTTCTCTACTGCTAAAACTCTTCATCTTCTTCTTTCTCTTCACAAGGAATTCATCTAAATCTGTCATCAGTAATTTCTACTTGGTATCAGAACAAGTCGAAGGTTCCTTGAGTTGTTTTCTCATGCAGCCCTAGATCGGCCAACTACATGGTGATTTAAGAGGCTGATCAAAGACTTCAGGTAAGCCCAGTTTTTGGATTTTTTGGTGGATCTGTTTGCCCTGTAGCTGGTCCAGGGTTTCTCATCAAAATCAAGAAAAACTGGAGAAAGGGAGAGAGTCTTGTTTCTGTTGGACTCTTCAATTTTGACCTAGGAAGTGGTGCCCTAATTTTTTAGGGCACCTTGGAGTTTTCTGCAGGGGGCGGATTAAGTCCTGCCTGATTTGGAGGCTTCTGGAGAGAGCGGCAGCCTCTTCTCTCTCTTCTCCCGTCCCACAGAAAATGAATCTTTTGTGAGAGAACTATCTAGGGCACCAGAAAGGTGTTGTTGGTTCCAGAAGTGTTTCTTTTGATCTTCTTGCATATTATAGTTATTTTCTTTGCACTTTTTGGGAAGCATGGAGGGTCACGGAGTTGAAAATAAGCCCGGGAGTGAAATGGGACCAGTGGGAGGAGGAACTCCATGTTCCCCATATAAGTAAAATTTTTTTATGGGCAAATACAACTAAGGAAATATGGGATGGGGTTGCAGAAACCTATTCACAGAGGGAGAATGTTGATAGGACTTATCAGTTGAGAAATCAGATTATTGCTACATGGCAGGGAGATAGACCTATTGCAGCTTATTTTTCAGCCCTTAAAACCCTGTGGTAGGAGATTGACCATTTAGAGACATTTGCTTGGGAAACCACTAACGATGCAGCTACCTATTAGAAACATGTAGAGGAGTATAGGGTGTTTGAATTTCTTGTTGGCCTTAATCCTGAGTATGATATTGCAAGACAACATCTTCTTTCCAGGCATATGCTTTTGTGTCAAGGGAGTACTGTGAGACCAAACCAAGGTGGAGATCGGGTTGGCAATGAAATCAAGAAGGAATATAAAAAAGATTTGATTTTTGACTACTGTAAGAAGCCTAAACACACAAGAGATAGTTGTTGGAAGCTTCACCCACATCTTGTGCCGAATAGACTAAAAAATAAGAAGGGAAATGCTCACATGGTAGTCATTGGTGACATTCCAGCCCCTCCTACTACAACTGCTCTGGAGTCTGCTGCAGCTGCTACAGTAAGGGCCAAACTTGAGAGGTATGGGCAACTTCTGAACTAGCGGGATACAACCAGTTCTAGTTCAGAAATAGGTGGACAGCAAGGTACAGGTGGTACTGGTGGAGTTCACTCTACTTCCTTTGCTCACACAGGCAGTTCACATGTCACTACAAATTATGTTTCTACTTCAGGTAAGGAGGGACCTCCTTGGGTTATAGATTCTGGAGCCTCAGAGCACATGACCCATAGCTCTACTATTTTTTCCTCTTACCAACTCTATTCTGGCAGAGATAGGGTCTCCACAGCTGATGAATCCCATGTTCCCACTGCTGGGAAGGGATCTGTCAAGATTAGTGATTCCATTTCCCTTCTCTCTGTCCTTCATGTTCCCAGATTGAGCACTAATTTGTTATATGTTAGTAGTTTGATTAAGAACCTGAACTACTCAGTAATTTTTTCTCCTGGTCATTGTATCTTGCAAGATCTGGATTCAAAGAAGACGATTGGGAGTGGTCATGAAGTGAATGGAATCTACCTCCTGGATGTGCTTCCTCCTCATCAGAGTCATCATGTCAGCAGGGATAGTGAGTCAAGGTCTGTGGGTTAGATTATGCTTTGGCATAATCGTTTGGGTCATTTGCCTTTTCCTTCTTTGAGTCTTTTGTTTCCAAAACTTTTTGGGTCTGTTAGTTTGTCGTGTGAAGGTTGTCAACTTGGAAAGCATAATAGACATTCATTTAAAACTAGTAATAAAAGGTGTTCTTCTTTTGATGTTATTCATTCTGATGTGTGGGGACCTTACCATGTTCCTTCTATGGGAGGTTATCGATATTTTCTCTTATTTTGTGGATGATTTCTCACAATACTCTTGGATTTACTTGATGAGATCCCGCAATGAAGTACCACCCTTGGTGAGGCAATTTCATCAGATGGTGCTAACATAGTTTGGAACTAGAATAAAGGTGTTCAGATTAGACAATGCCAGGGAATATTTTGAAAAACACCTTGCTTCATATCTGTTAGAATATGGTGTTGTCCATCAAAGCAGTTGTTCATACAGTCCACAGTAGAATGGTGTTGCAGAAAAGAAGAACAAACACATTGTTGAGATTGCAAGAAGCATGATGATCACATCTACAGTTCCAGTTCGGTTTTGGGGTGATGCAGTCCTCGCAGCAATATATTTGATTAACAGGGTGTCATCTCGTATACTTGGATTCAGCACCCCATTTAGTCTCCTTTTTCTTGAGGGGGAGATGTTTCATATTCCTCTCAGGGTGTTTGCGTGTGTCTGCTTTGCACATATCTTTGGTCCTCACCGCTCGAAGCTTGATCCCAAGGCAAAGAAGTGTGTCTTCCCTAAATATGCAGAAAATCAAAAAGGCTACTGCTGCTATGATCTAGTCTCTGGGAGCCGGTACGTTACTATGGATGTCACCTTTTTTGAGTCCACATACTTTTCTCAAAGAATCCTTCTCAGGGGGAGTGTTTTGGGGAAGTGAGTCAGTAGTCTATTCCTCTCCCAGTTCCAGTCCCTGTGTCTACTCCTGTGCTTGACCCTCCTGTGTCACCTACCTTACCACCTCCTTTGTGTCCTGCTTCTCAACATTACTCACGACAGAGACTTCACAGGGAGGTTGATTCCACTACAGCAGAACTCACATCACTTCCTGTTGGTTCCTTGGAGACTCCAGATTCAGCTAACATGGGTTCAAGTATTCCTCTTGATCCCTCTACTGTTTTAGTTCCCATTGATTCTACTAATCCTGTTACAGATAACCTGGATCTTCCTATTGCTCTCAGAAAAGGGAAGAGAAAGTGTACTGCTCATTGTATTTCACAGTACTTATCCTACAATGGACTTTCTCCTTCCTACCATGCTTTTATTTCCTCTCTTGACTCTGTGTCTATACCCAAGGGTGTTAGTGAGGCTCTCTCCAAACCTAAGTGGAAGGCAGCTGTGCAGGAAGAGATAGAAGCTTTAATTAAGAATTAGACATGGGACATTGTGGACCTAACAGAGGGCAAGGAGACTGTTGGGTGCAAATGGGTTTACATAGTTAAATATAAGGCAGATGGATGTATAGAAAGGTACGAGGCCAGGCTTGTTGCAAAAGGGTACACAGACCTATGGCATTGATTACTTAGAGACCTTTGCACCAGTTGCAAAGATGACCTCTATTCGGATACTTCTTTCTCTTGCTGCCACATACTCTTGGCCCCTGTTTCAACTTGATGTGAAGAATGCTTTCCTAAATGGCGATCTGCAAAAGGAAGTGTATATAGATCTTCCTATTGGCTTCTACAATGATGCTGAAAAGGGAAAAGTATGCAGGCTTAAGAAGTCACTTTATGGCTTGAAACAATTTCCCAGAGCATGGTTTGACAGATTCAGAAAGGCCTTGATTGCTTTTGGCTACACTTAGACTCAATCCGATCATACCTTGTTTGTGAAGCGAAGGGGATCTTTGGTGTCAGTCCTAATTGTTTATGTGGATGATATTGTTGTCACAGGGAATGACCTAAGTGAGATTGATTGTTTAAAAGAGAATCTACATAAAGAATTTGAAATTAAGGATCTTGGAAAACTGAGATACTTCTTAGACATTGAAATTGCAAGATCAAAACATAGAATTTTTATCTCTCAGAGGAAGTATGTCTTGGATCTTCTTCAAGAAACAAGGAAAATTGGAACGAAGGCAATCAGTACACCTATTGATCAGAACCACAGAATTAATGCATCAGAAGGTGAGCCAGTAGAGGACATTGGGAGATATCAGAGACTTGTGGGTCGGCTGCTATACTTGTGTATGACAAAACCAGACATTTCCTATGTAGTAAGTGTGGTAAGTCAATACATGCATGCTCCACAAGTCCAGCATTGGGAGGTTGTTGACAGGATTCTTACTTATCTAAAGGGACACCCCGGGTAGAGGCATATTGTTTATTGATCATGGACAATTGAAACTAGAGGCTTCTACAGATGCAGATTGGGTAGGATGCCTTGATGGTAGGAGATCCACTTCAGGAGTATGCACCCTTGTTGGGAGTAACCTTGTCTCATGGAAGAATAAGAAGCAAACAATAGTGGCAAGATCAAGTGTTGAAGCTAAATACAGGGCCATGGCACATGGAGTTTCAAAACTTCTCTGGATCCGTTCCCTATTAGGAGAAATTGGTATACAGGCAGGAGAACCTATGATATTGTACTGTGATAACCAGGCAGCAATTAACATTGCCCATAACCCAGTTCAGCATGATCGAACTAAGCACATTGAAGTGGATAGACATTTTATCAGAGAAAGAGTGACTTCTGGGGAAGTTTGTCTTCCATACATTGCTTCTGATCTGCAACTCGATGATGTTCTCACAAAAAGTGTTGCAAGGAACAAGCTGGAGCATGATCCACGCAAGTTAGGAATGTGTGACATTTACTCCCAACTTGAGGGGGAGTGTTGAGTTGGGCCAGTTTCTAGTTATTGGGCCCATTTGTTTTTTATTCTTATTTTAAGTTATTAAGTTAGGATGTTGTTGGGCTTTAGGCCCATTAGTTTATGTTTTTTTAAGTTGTGTCTGTTCAGCTACTTTAGTAGCCGCCCTACTAAAGGCATTCTTGTAATATCTCATTCTTTAAGTTAAGTATAAATTATAACGAGGGGTTGGCAGCCAGATCTAATTCAGTTCTGGTTGACTTCCTACTGTTTTCTTCTCCTCTTTTCTTCTCTACTGCTAAAACTCTTCATCTTCTTCTTCTTTCTCTTCACAAGGAATTCATCTAAATCTGCAATCAGTAATTTCTACTATTATTATGTTGGATTTCATATTTAATCCACAATCATCTTATTGTGTTTAAAATGACCAAAAAAAATAATAATTATTGTATAAGAAATATGTATAAATATAAAATATCAAATTTATCAATTATAAACTTTATATAATTATACATAATATCTATATGCATACATAATTATACTACATATTATACATAAAACAATAATTTTTTATTAGACTCGGATTTTAATTGGATCCAATGGGGTTAAATCTGCATCCAATCCAGTTATTAATCATATGCAAGTTCTAACATCCAAATCCAAGATAATCGAATCCGGAGTCTAATCGGGTATCAGAATTTCGCAGTTCAATGACAGCCCTAGCAAACAAGGCCCAAGCAAAGCAACCCCTATACGCTCGACTTGGAAGTTATATACATATACGTTGTATATTATTATATAATATTTAGATAACAAAGTTTATATTAATATAGAGATAGAAATTAAATAAAATTTTAATTTTTAAAAAATCATAAATTTATAATTAACACAGGCAAGCCTGTCCTTGTCCTAGGCCCAGAGCCCCAGGCAACCTTAAAAACTATTAATACACTACCAAAATCTGGCCTAAGATCCTTTATTTTTTTGTATCATTGGGCTACACAATGGGGGTATTTAAATATTTTAAATATTTAAGTAATATTAACAAAAAAAATATTATTTAATCATTAACAAAGTAAATTGATAAAATAGAACACTAGTAAATAATATGGAAAAAATATTTATTTTATTAAGAAATTATCAATAATTTATTATTTTTGTTAAAAATTATTAATAGGGAAAATTCCCGATTAGTACCCTGTACTTTAGACCTAGTGCCACTTTGGTCCCCGAACTTTAAAATGTGACAATTCAGTACCCAAGCTTTCAAAACGTATCAATCTAGTACCTATTGTTAACCAGTCGTTAAATGCCTTTCAAAAAGACACAAATGCCCTTCGAATGTCATCTAATTTTCTTTATCAACCATATCTATCAAAAAAAAAGTTCTTTATCAATCATCCAAACATTAACAAAAAATTAACAGTCCTAAATCCTTAACTATTTTATTCAAGAAAGTTGGGGTCCAGAATGCCCACTGAGACGCGCCCCCAACTTTCTTGAATAGAAGCAAGAATTTGGGATTGTTAATTTTTTGTCAACGTTTGGATGGTTGATAAAGAAAATTAGATGACACTCAAAGGACATTTGTGTCTTTTTCAAATTCCAATTAATGGCTAGTTAACAGTTGGTTAACGGTAGGTACTGAATTGACATGTTTTGAAAGTTCGGGTACTGAATTGAGGTATTTTAAAGTTCAGGGACCAATGTGGCACTAGGTCCAAAGTACAGGGTACTAATCGGGAGTTTTCCCTTATTAAAATAATCAATCCAAATTACTAAAGATTAATTATTTTAAACAACACTACATTCCTTATAATAGTTATCAGTTTTTGTGGTTTCGCTTTCACTTGACAAATCCCACGCATCGTACGAGTCCCCACTAGTAACTCAAGAAAATAAGAAAACAAAGATGAATAACTAACTCCACCCCCAAGGAACCAGCTGCTAGTGTGGTTATATGTGGGCCCCACATGCTCCTACATCATTGTTTCTTGTTCCTTTTTAAATAACTTGGTCTCATGATAGAGGAGAGTATCCAAGAACACTGATATGGGACCCTCTAGCACCAACAGAGGTTGCATTTATGGTCTACATTGCACCTTTAGCCACCATAGGAATGAACCTTTGTGGAAGTTCAGGAGCTGAGAAATCTACAAACCATCTCTTACATTGTAAGTTCAGCACCATCTTGTGGGCACCTTTGTGGAAATTTTTGGCATCAAGTGGACATTTCCCCAGGTCAATTAAAGGCACCCTTGAGACTTGGATAAGCAAGAAAGTTAGCAAGATAGGGAAGATCAAATGGAGCATTATTCCCCTAGGTACAATCTGGGTCATATGAGCATAAAGAAATTCCAGGATATTCTAGTCAAAAATAATTTTAAGGAGATTGGTGGGCACCGTATGCTCTAGGATCTCTTTCACAATGAGTTCAGGGACATACCTCGTGCTTCCTACCAAGGTTCAAAATATTAAAATGTATTGATGTGTATCAGCCGATACCTATTGATTTTCAGGGTCCCAATTACACATAGTTTAAAGAGTTTTGATATTTTAAAGGTTTCAGTCATCCATAATGATTGTACAACATACCATTCAGTCATTAATAATGAACCATGCCTCCTATGTAAAGACTACTGGAACAGACCAACAGAAAGGAGTTAATTAGTTTTACAAGAGGTGGCCATGTCAACACAACTAATCGTCCACTTGAAACAGCTGTAACAGAAAGAAATCAAAGATTGTGAACAGTATAAGTAGTGAAGCACAAAGAGTAATAAGAGGGTAATTCTTTCGGCATTAATCTCTCTCTCTCTCTCTCTCTCTCTCTCTCGCTCGCTCGCTCGCTCCTTTCAACGAATTCAGGAGGTTGGCTCCCTTGTAGAGCCCTGAGTTAGGCAGGTTTCTAACAAGTTGGTATCAGAGCCAGCATGACCAACACAAGAAACACGTCAATAGACACCCGAGTGGATCAGATGGAGGTAGAGATCCACCGAATGTCTTCAGATCTCAATGAAATGAAGGAAGGTTTCACTGCTCTCCTCAATCGGTTGGAGCAGGGGGCCACGAACAACGACAAAGGAAGCCAAGAAGAGCGCAGCAATGAAAACAACCGCAGAACAGGGCGGCGGCAACAAGAGTAGCCAAAATCGATTTCCCCATCTTCTCAGGCGGTGACCCAACTCCCTGGATTCTCAGAGCTGAACGGTATTTTGATTACCATGAGACACTTGGGCAAGACAAGGTAGCTCTGGCTTCTACGCATCTTGAAGGGGAAGCTATCCTCTGGTTTCAATGGTACCGACGGGGGCACCCTCGTCAAACTTGGGGAAACTTCACTGATGCCATGACTATCCGTTTTGGATCGTCTGGGTTCGAAAATCATGATGAGAGTTTGGCAAAGCTACGGCAGGTGGGATCAATTAAAGATTACCAGATGGAGTTCGAAAAGTTGGCCGTGAGAGTCCAAGGGTGAACGGAGAAGGCGTTGGTGGGAAGCTTCGTCAACGGCCTAAAAGAACTGCAACTAGAAGTGAAGGCGATGCAGCCCACTTCAGTCGTAAATGTGGCAGCGCTAGCAAGATTGTATGAGGATAAATTCACTCTAGCAAGAAAGGTGCAACGGTCATGGGGTCCAGGAACCAGGACGACAGCACCAGTCAAGGAGGAAGGAATACTGGGCCCAGGCCCATTGGTTCCTCTCAAACGACTGACCTGGGCAGAGATGCAAGCCCGCAAAGACAAAGGACTCTGTTACAACTGCGAAGAGAAATTCGGGTCAGGCCATCGGTGCAAGAAACAAGCATTTTCTCCTCCAAATAGATGCCAAAGAGGAAGACAACCTCACCGGTTGCGGGGAATCTAACCAAGGGTGGGAAATACAACCCAATGGCACACCTGAAATATCTCTACAAGCCCTTACGGGACTTGCGTCCCCTCAAACAATGAGAGTTGCAGGGCTAATCCAGGGACGCCAAGTGTCAATCCTCATAGACAGTGGCAGTTCCCTTAACTTCATAACTCAAGTCTTGGTGGATAAAATGGGACTCCCAGTTCAACCAACAATGGCTTTTACGGTTCATGTGGCCAACGGTAATAGCCTATCCTACAATAGCATTTGCATGGGCTTACCACTAAAGGTTCAGGGTCACCAGTTTGCGATGGACTTATATCCTCTTCATCTCAGTGGAGCGGACATGGTGCTAGGCATTCAATGGTTAAGACATCTAGGGCCCGTGATCTGTGACTGGGCCCGTCTCACCATGGACTTCACATCTGGGAACTATACAGTCCATCTACAAGGGCAAACATGCAAGGGTCCAAGGCCCATCAGTCTTGCAACATTAACAAAGCAAATAGGAGATCTGGATCAGCCCATATTCATGCACATGGACTCAAATTGGACCAGCCCATCTTTAGCTAACAGCAGCCCAAATGGGCCTAGAGACTTCCAAAGCCGCCTACAACAACTCCTTTAGCAATATGGCAGCGTGTTCGAAGAACCCCAAGAACTTCCACCACACTAGGAGCATGACCACCGCATCCCCCTCATGCCGGGAGCTGCCCCAACCAATGTAAGACCCTACCGATACCCTTACTTTCAAAAATTTGAAATCAAGAAGCAAGTTCAAGATATGCTTCAGCAAGGGATAATACAGCCCAGTCACAGCCCATTCTCTTCACCGGTATTATTAGTCAAAAAAAAGGATGGGATGTGGTGATTTTGTATTAATTACAGAGCCCTTAACAATATCACCATTAAAGACCGATTTCCAATACCGATCATTGATGAGCTGCTTGATGAACTCAGTCAAGCCACCATATTCTCAAAATTAGATTTACGGGTTGGGTATCATCAAATAAGGGTACATAAGGAGGATGTACACAAAACGGCTTTCAGGACACATGACGACCACTATGAGTTCCTAGTCATGCCATTTGAGCTGACCAATGCTCCAGCCACATTTCAAGAATTAATGAATGACATATCCCGGCCATATTTACCTAAGTTCATCCTTGTTTTCTTTGATGACATATTGGTCTATAGCCCCAATTGGGAGGAACATCTGAATCATCTACAGGTCACCCTTGCAACACTTGAGGCCCACCAGTTTGTTCGCTAAAGAGCCCAAGTGCTCCTTTGGACAAAACCAAGTTCACTACTTGGGACATGTTGTAGAGAATGGAACTAGCGGCCGACCCAGATAAAATCTCTAGTATAATGGGCTGGCCGCAACCCAAAAGTGTGAAAGAGTTGAGGGTCTTCTTGGGCCTAACTGTGTACTACTGCCGCTTCATCAAAAACTACGACCTAATAGCTACCCCGTTGACCCAATTGCAGAAACAAGGCGCTTTTTACTGGTCAACCCAGGCCCACCAAGCTTTTGAGCAGTTGAGACAGGCAATTGCGAGCCCTGCAACATTACCATTGCCCGATTTCACAAAAGACTTCATCATTGAGTGTGATGCCTCCGATCAAGGTGTTGGGGCTGTTCTCATGCAAGAGGGGTGACCACTAGCCTTTTTCAGCAAGGCCTTAACATCACAAAAGTGGGCCAAATCAGTTTATGAACGAGAATTAATAGCAGTGGTCTTAGCAATCCAACGTTGGCAATCCTACTTGCTTGGTAGACGGTTCATAATTCGGACCAACCATCAAAGTTTGGAGTTCTTATTGGATCAATCAGTCCTATCCTCGGAACAACAACGATGGATATCCAAGCTACTGGGTATGACTACATAATTGAGTACAAAGCAAGGGCTGCTAACCGAGTGGCTGACGCCCTCTCACGGCACCCACAGTCATTTCAGTTACTAGTATCTTCCCCAACTTCTCCACTCCTAGATCTACTTCAAAAAGAAGCCCAATCCCATAGGGAGTTACAACAGTTGAAGGCCCAAGTATTGGCAAATCCCTCAAGAATGATCTACTCTTCTTCAAAGGACGCCTAGAAATTCCGGCAGATTCTGCTCATCTCAGGAAGCTCCTGGAATTATTCCATGCCTCACCCATAGGTGGCCACTCCAGCATCCTACGAACACAAAAACGCATCGCCACACAATTCCATTGGAAAGGCATGCGTACATCTATCCAGAACTTCATAGCCAGGTGTGCAGTATGCCAACAAAACAAGTCGGCCACTACAACACCAGAAGGCCTCTTGCAATCACTCCCAATACCAAACCAAGTCTAGGATGATATATCAATGGATTTCATCACAGGATTGCCCGTTTCTGCCGGCAAAACAGTTATCCTTGTGATAGTGGATAGATTGACGAAATACAGTCATTTCCTACCTCTACCACACCCATTTACAGCAGTCACAGTTGCTGAATTGTTCCTCCAGGAAACTGTGCGCCTACATGGGCTCACCAGCTCAATTGTATTAGACAGGGACCCTATTTTTATGACCCGCTTCTGGGCTGAGCTTTTTCGCCTGCACGGGCCCCTAATCTGATGGACAGACAGAGGCGGTTAACAAGAGTCTCGAAACATATTTGAGATGCTGCGCGGGAAATCGACAAGACAATAGGTGAAGCCACTGGGCTGAATGGTGGTACAACACCACTTTCCATAGCGCCACTGGGATGACACCCTTCAGAGCTCTATATGGTCAGGACCATCCCCCTCTACTTCCTTATGAAAAAGGGACCACCACAGTAGCGGCCTTAGAAGAACAGCTGACGCAATGAGATGAGGTGTTAAAGGAACTAAGACATCATCTCTTACAGGCACAGCAATGGATGAAGCACACATATGATAAACATCACAAGAATGTCCAATATTAAGTCGATGATTGGGTGTTTCTCAAATTACAACCTTTCGGACAGATTTCAGTTGCAAGCCGACAGTAGAACAAACTCAGCCCATGCTATTTTGGACCATTTAAAATCCTTGAGAGAATAGGGTCAGTGGCCTACAAGCTGGACCTTCCGGCAACATCAAAACTGCACGCTGTATTCCATATCTCCTTACTGAAAAAAGGGCCGAAGTCAGGAGTCATTACAAGTGTGACCCTTCCCACATTTTCAGAAGAAGGACAAGTGCAGACTGAGTCAGCCCGCATCATTGATTTCAGATGGGTGTGCCGGGGTGGAAGAGTCATACCAAAAGCATTAGTTGTTTGGTCTAAACTCCCAGAAGAGGATGCAACCTGGGAATCCTACTTAGATCTGCAATCAAATTTTCCCACATTAGACCTTGAGGGTAAGGTCGCTCTAAAGGAGGGGGGATTGTAAAGACTACTGGAACAGACTAACAAAAAGCAGTTAATCAGTTTTACAAGAGGAGGCCACATCAGCACAACTAATCGTCCACTTGCAACAGTTGTAACAGAAAGAAATCAAAGATTGTAAACAATATAAGTAGTGAAGCACAAAGAGTAATATGAGGGTAATTCTTTCGGCATTAATCTCTCTCTCTCTCTCTCATTCCAACGAATTCAGGAGGTTGGCTCCCTAGAAGAGCCCTGAGTTAGGCAGGTTGCTAACATCCTACCATTCTTGTGAATCTCTGTACTTGCCTAACATCTTATTCCTAGCATGACTATTAGTAAAATATGGTTCCAATTGTATAGTAGCTAGTTGTACAGGAGTGTACTTGTACTAACCCACATTTTCGCATACAGCAATGCACTTACACCTTCCTTTTCCAAAAAGAGAAATAATAATATATGGATTTAGACAAAAAAGAAAAGTTCAATTCTGAGAGACTGAATATTCTGCAACTCACCAGGTACATGATGACCAGAGCCCAAGTCTGTTCCGCAGTCCATGAAAAGGGAACCTTCCAACACCTTGCTCTGAGTATAACAAGCATGAATGCTATCAGTATTTGCAATATACAAACAAACATTAGAAAACAAGAAAAAAAAAAAAAAAGATTGTATCAAAAAGTTGCAGATAAAGTTCGGAATTAAATAGATTTCAATCATTGCAGCAATAACAATAAAAACAAATCATAGCCACCTTTTAACAAACTTATAACTGCGGATACAAATCATTCAATTGGAGAAAATGACAAGGTGTCAATCCCCTGCTTGTGCAACAAGGATAATCTGTTCCAAGAAAAAGGAAAAGGAACATAAATTTACATTAGGACAAGTGCATGAGACCCTACATCTTCATTGACCATTTTTTATCAGTACCTACATCTAGGGAAGTCAATGGGCCAGGTTTGGCTTGACCTACGGGTGCAAATGGATTGGATCATGATCCAATCCTATTTGGTCGAATTCGGATCACCCCTGGTTGGATCTTCAGATCGGATCGGATTCAGATCATATATATATATATATATATGACAAAAATAATTAAAAATACTTGTATTTTTGTTTTTTCTTTCTTTAAATTGGTATATTTTATTTTTTTCTTTTAATAATTTATTATTTTTTTAAAGAAAACAAGTTAGATCAAATCAGATCTGAAGATCCGATAGGATTCGAAAGATCTGATCAGATCTTTGGATTGGATTTGAATATACCCTGATTCGAATCCGATCCGATCCGTTTGCATCCCTAGCTTGACCTGAAAACACTTCAACCTGACCTGACCCAACTAACACGGGATTCTGAAACCAACCCAATCCAACCCGACCCATCCCATCCTATAAATGATACACCTATATCTATACTACTATTAAAAGTGTGAATGAGGTCTAGATTCTGGATTTTTTTTTTAACTAAAATACCCTTATTTTTTGAACTTGGTCTCCCCATATTATGAAGGCAAAAAACATAATTAGAACTACTACTTTTACTAAATTCATTATATTCCCCGTCATTAAGTCCTCCTATATTTAAAGTATTAACTCCCATTTCCTTTCATTAAATTTTATATTTAAGGCACATTAAATAAATTAGCTTTGTTGACTTTTCTTGACTAAAACACCCCTATTTATGAATTTAGTCCCTCTTTAACTGTGTGGGCAAAAAATGCAATTTAAAGTACTATTACTTTCCACTTCATTAATGTTGAGCAGGAGACCAAGAAGAAGAAGAAAAGGAGAAAAGAAGAAGGAAGAAGAAGGAGAAGAGGAAGAAGAATAAGAGGCAACTGAGTTAAGGCCTCAACAAAACTTAGCTTCAGTCGAGTGAAGCTATCTATTTATATTGTTCTGGCCGTACATAACAAAATGTATACAGAAATACGAAAATACCCCTACGGGTACTAAGCCTGTGTACAGTACATATTATACACCTGATAACACTCCCCCTCAAGTTGGGGCATAGATATCAATCATGCCCAACTTGTCACAGAGACCTTGATGTCTAGAATAGTTTAGCCCTTTTGTAAATAAGTCTGCAAGATGGTCTTCAGAGCTGATGTATGGAGTGCATACTTCACCTGTGATGATTTTCTATCTGATAAAATGCTTGTCAACTTCAATGTGTTTTGTTCTATCATGTAGTACCGGGTTGGCAGCAATACTGATAGATGCCTTGTTGTCACAGAGTAGAGTCATGGGTTTACCAACTAGAAAACCCAACTATCCCAATAGATTCTTTATCCACATACCTTCGGCTACTCCGTGTGCTATTGCATGGTACTCAGCTTCAGCACTGGATCCAGCTACCACAATTTGCTTCTTACTCGTCCAAGTAACCAGGTTCCCTCCTACAAAGGTGGAGTAACCACTAGTAGACCTTCTGTCACTTTGAGATCCAGCCCAATCCGCATCTGTGTAAATTTCAACCCTCAAGTGTCCATGTTTTTGGAATAATAAACCAGCACCCGAGAACTTCTTAAGATACCGTAATACTCTCTCTGCTGCTTCAAGGTGGGTGGACCTAGGTGCATGCATGAACTGACTGAGGACACCAACAGCATATGCTATGTCTGGATGAGTCATAGAAAGATACAACAATCTCCCTACAAGCCTCTGAAATTGCTTCACATCCTTAAGTGGTTCACCTTGACTGTCACTTAACTTATGGTTGGGATCAATGGGAGAGTCAGTTGGTTTAACCCCAATCTTTCTAGTGTCCTTAAGCAAATCTAGGACATATTTCCTTTGAGAGATGAAGATACCCCTTTTTGACCGGGCAACCTCAATCCCAAGGAAGTATTTGGTGGGACCTAGATCTTTCACCTCGAACTGAGTGGCAAGGAAGCCCTTCAAACTTTGAATTTCATCCTCCCAATCACCAGTAACAATTATGTCATCCACGTATACTATTAGGGCAGCCATTTTACCTTCTACTCTTTTTACAAACAGTGTGTGATCTGACTGACATTGCTTGTATCCCCTCTTCTGGACTGCAGTATGAAATCTGCTAAACCAAGCCCTTGGTGATTGCTTCAGCCCATATAAAGACTTCTTCAACTTGCACACCTTTTGTTCACTTCCTTGAGCCAAAAAACCGAGGGGTTGAACCATATAAACTTCCTCTTCAAAGTCACCATTCAAGAAGGCATTCTTGATGTCGAGCTGATGTAGACCCCAATTCAGATTGGCAGCAAGAGAGAATAGGACTCTAATAGAGTTCATTTTGGCAACAGGTGCAAAGGTTTCTGCATAATCAACCCCATATACTTGAGTGAAACCTTTTGCCACTAAGCGAGCTTTATACCTCTCCACGGTTCCATCAGCCCCATGCTTAACAGTGAACACCCATTTACATCTGTTGGAATAATGTTAGAATAACTTAGTTGCAGTTGTTAGGGCCTGTTTGTCTAATTAAAGTGTTTTTTATTTCATTTTTTTATTTATGTTATGTCTGTTATTGTACTCAGGGGCACAAGGGTCTTTTCCCTTGTTATTTCTGTCGCCCTATATATATTAAATAAACACTGGCGCCGCCAGTACTGTTGCATTGCAAACTCTCTCTTTTCACTTCTCTTCTCTTCTCTCCTCTTTCACCTATCTCTGGCCGGCTACACTGCCAAGATGGTATCAGAGCAGGAATACTGATTAAAAGAGAGCAGACCGATCAACCCTACTGTCAAGAGAAGATCGATCAACCCTACTGATTAGTGTAACAGGCTAGTAGAAAGGAAATCTGATTCTGGACTACAAAATAGCTACGACTGGTACAGTTCTTCCTCTATTTTCCTCCTCTTTACTCTCCTTGATCATGGGCCGAGTGAAAACCCTATGAATCTAGGGCAGCTGAATGCTATCGAACCTGTGTAACCCTAGTTGTCTTGGATCGTGTGATCCTGTTGATGTGTTAAGACAACTGTAGGTCAATGCTGACCTGTCCTCTCAAATAGTCTCACTTTATCTCTTCTGGAAATGGGGTGATAAGTTTGGAAGAAAGAGGACATACCAGTCATGTGTTTTGACGCTCCAGAATCAATGATCCATAGAGAGTCAAGGTCGTGAGAAGCAACATGGAAAGCTATGGCAAGATTACCTAATGTGGATGCAAAAGAGGTGGTGGGAGGATCATCCATTTGGCGAATTGTTCTACCATAAAGGTCCAAATGGTCATGGAAGGAGTTGACAATATCTTCTCTTGGATCGGATCCAGAGTAGTTATGTTGGCCATGTGGTGGTTGAGTCACAGTGGAGGTGGAGGGCTGATTCTCCCGAGTAACCATATTGGCCATGTGGTGTTTCTTGGTACCTTGCTGCTCGGGTCTTCTAATACCATATGAACCTTGCTTCTTAGGTAAATCCTGAGCCCACTTCGGTTTCCCATGGAGATCCAGTTGAAAAACAGCCCACTTGAGTGTTAGAGAGCTGGCGGCAATGAGTGTTAGAGAGTAAGAAGTTCGAACATTAACCACTCTCTAACACTCTAAACATCTTATTAATAAGTTAATCTTTGACAAATTACAAAGAGGCCCTTGAGTGAGCAGGAAAATACAAAAAAACAGAATATTACAGAGTATGGGCCCAGAATAAGGCCCACAACAGAGAGAAACATAACATAACATGAAATGACAGTCTATGGGCCATTCGGCCCATCTTCTCTACACTCCCCCTCAAGCTGAGCATAGATGTTAATCATGCCCAGCTTGCCAGTGTCATGTTGAAGCCTTGCCTTGGAAATGCCCTTGGTGAGAAAATCTGCCAGTTGTCCTTCAGAAGTAATGAATGGAAGACACACTTCACCGGAGGAGACTCTTTCACGAATAAAGTGTCTATCAACCTCAATATGTTTGGTTCCATCATGTTGTACCGGGTTGTGAGCAATGTTGATGGCAGCCTGATTATCACAGTACAACATCATGGGTTTGTCATGATCTACCCCAAGTTCTTCCATTAAGGACCTTAGCCACAATAATTCCGAGACTCCATGTGCCATGGCTCTATATTCTGCTTCTGCGGAGGATCGAGCCACAACTGTTTGTTTCTTACTCCTCCAAGAGACAACATTACCAGCCACCAGACTGCAATACCCTGAAGTAGATCTTCTATCATCAATATTTCCAGCCCAATTAGCATCAGTATAGGCTTCAAGTTTCAGATGACCATGTTTGGCAAATAGAATTCCTTTTCCTGGAGAGCCTTTCAGATAGCACAAAATCCGTTCTGCTGCTGCCATATGGGTATCTCTAGGAGCATGCATGAACTGGCTAATGCAACTGACAACATACGCGATATCTGGCCTAGTCATGCACAGGTACAAAAGCTTCCCAAGAAGTCTCTGAAAGACCCCTTTGTCTTCCAACAAAGTTCCATCCGAAGCTGAAAGTTTGTGACTCATATCAATAGGAGTTGCAGCTGGTCTTGCACCCAATTTTCCAGTTTCAGACAACAAATCAAGGACATATTTCCTCTGGGAAATAAGAATCCCATCCCTGGATCTGGCAACTTCTATGCCAAGGAAATATCTCAACTCCCCCAGATCCTTAATCTCAAATTCTGTACGGAGGAAAGACTTAAGGCCCAGAATGCCAGAGGCATCATCACCAGTCACTATAATGTCATCAACATACACAATGAGATACACTGCTAGAGACCCACTTTTCTTCACAAAAAGAGTATGATCTGACTGTGTCTGAACATAGCCGAATTTAACAAGTGCAGCTCTAAATCTCTCAAACCAGGCTCTAGGAGATTGTTTGAGGCCATAAAGAGATTTCTTCAGTTTACATACCTTTCCTTGCATATCTTTCCCATACATTCCTGGAGGAAGACACATGTAGACCTCCTCATGTAAGTCACCATTCAGAAATGCATTCTTTACATCTAACTGATAGAGAGGCCAATCAAAGTGAGCTGCCAGAGATAAAAGAACCCTCACAGATGTCATCTTAGCAACAGGGGCAAAAGTCTCCAGATAGTCAATCCCATATGTCTGTGTGTAGCCCTTTGCAACAAGTCTGGCCTTGTACCTCTCAATAGTCCCATCTGCCCTGTATTTAATGGTAAAAACCCACTTGCATCCAACTGGATCCTTCCCTTCAGGCAAATCCACCACCTCCCAAGTACCATTTTCATGTAGAGCATCCATTTCAGCCTGCATGGCATCTCTCCATTCTGGAATCCCAAGAGCTTCTGATACAGACCTAGGAATGGGGTTAGAAGCAACTGAAGAGAGGTAGGCACAATATGAAGGGGAAAGTAGGTCATAAGAAAGGTGTTTGGAAATGCAGTGTGCAGTACACTTCCGCTTTCCTTTCCTAATAGCAATGGGGACATCAAGATCTGGGAAGGGGGATTCCAAGGGAGCTGAAGCAATACCTATTATCTCATCTGTGATTGGGAGGGTATGAGCCTCATCTGTTGTAAGGGAAACCACTTGCTCATTCCTGGATCTCTGCCTTTGATACACTTTGGGATTATGGGTAGGACGAGGAGGTAAAGAAATAGGAGCACTAGGACAAGAGGAATGAAGTGGCTGATCCTCCTTTGATTCATTTTGTGAGGATACAGATTTGTCAAGAGACTGAACTGGGACAGGAAGGGGAAGAGCAAAAACTTGTGACAGACTCTCCCCCTGTTGACAATGTCCTTCCTGAGAGGAACCATAAAAAGGAGAAAGTTCATCAAAGGTAACATCCATAGAGACATGTCTGGTGCCAGTCTTTGGATCAAAACAACAATAACCCTTTTGTGTGGGGGAGTAACCGAGGAAGATGCATTTGTGGGCTTTTAGTTCAAACTTGTGTCTCTGCACACTTAGAATGTGAACATAACAGGTACAACCAAACACACGAAGAGGAATTGGGAAGAGATCCTTATCTGGATGAAGAAGAATGAAGGGGGATTTAAACCCTAAAACCCTGGATGGCATACGGTTTATGAGATAGATAGCAGTAAGTACAGCATCACACCAAAATCTTGTGGGAACATGTGAGGCAAATAAAAGGCTCCTTGCAACTTCAACAATATGTCTATTTTTTCTCTCAGCAACTCCATTTTGTTCAGGGGTTCTAACACAGGAGCTTTGGTGAATAACCCCCATGTCAGAGAGATACAAGGATAAGCTCTTCTCAAAATACTCTTTTGCATTGTCAGATCTGAAAACCTTAATTCTGGTACCAAATTGAGTCAAAACAAGCTCATGAAATTGCCTCACAAGTCTCGGGACTTCGTCTCGGGATTTCATTAAGTATATCCAAGTGAATCTAGAAAAGTCATCAATGAACAGGATAAAGTATTTGTAGCCCCCCATAGAGGATAAGTGGTAAGGCCCCCACACATCAAAGTGTACAATATGAAAAAGAAAAGAGGATCTTTTATTGCTCACAGGGTAATTTTTTCTACAATGCTTTGACAACTGACATGACTCACAATTGAAACTGGACACACTGACTCCCTTAAACAGTTTGGGAAGGAAATGACTTAAAGCAGAAAAAGGTAAATGACCCAACCGACAATGACTCAACATAATTTGACTGACTCACTCTGAAGAAGTAGAACCAAAAGCAGCATTCTTGGGATGATCAAAGCATTAGCCAGGGGTGTCGAGCAAGTATATTCCATTCGCTTCATGGCCACTCCCAATCACCTTCCGAGACTTCAAGTCCTGAAACACACAGTGAGAAGGGAAAAATGTTACACAACAATTCAATGACTTGGTCAAGCTACTTACAGATAACAAGTTGGTATTTAACTTAGGTACATGAAGAGTGGAAGATAAAAGTAAAGAGCCTGTAGGCTTGACAGTTCCCTTGCCAGAAATGGGGGCAAGAGAACCATCAGCTAAGGTGATTTTGTCACAACCAGGAAGCAAATCATATGACACAAACAAAGTGGAAAGGTTGGTCATGTGATCAGAAGCACCTGAGTCAATGATCTAAGGGGTCTTGGGATTACCTGAGGTAGATGCATGGTTAGTAGAAGCCCTTATACCTGAGTGAGCAAATGCATAGGTGGCTGGACTTCCAGAAGGGTTGGATGATGAAGTTACACCTTCAAGCTGGCTGATCATCCTTCCAAACTTCTCATAATCAGCTTTCATGGCTTCCAATTGTGCACTTGCAAACTCAAACTCTGTATCTGTACTTGTGGCTGTATGTGCACTTCCTGTCTTTCTACTGTCATTCTTCTTCTGGAATCGGATAGGGACAAGACTGGGATGCAATTTCCAGCACTTGTCCTTAGTGTGTTTCGGCTTCTTGCAATATTCACACACCACCTCCTTCTTTCCTGTGCCACTGGGGGCTCCTGTAACCCCTTTGGGTTTGATTCCCATATTTGCAAAATGATCATTGATACTGACCCCTTGAACTTGCACTTGCCTCCTGCTTTCTTCACTACTGACCAAAGCATATGCTTGAGACAATGAAACATCTTCCTTGGACAAGATGTTTTGCTTTATAATGTCATATTCAGAATTCAGCCCTATCAAGAACTCAAAGACCCTATTCCTTTCAACCAATTTCCTATATGTTTCAGCATCCTTAGGGGTATCCCATGTCACGGCCTCTATCAAATCAATCTCTTGCCATATAGATTTTAGGGCTGAGAAGTATGCTGCAAGTGACTTCTCCCCCTGTCTTAGATTCTTCACATCACTTCTCAGTTTGTAAGCTCTGGCAACATTCAACTTCTGGGAGTAAGTTTCTGCAACACTATCCCAGATTTCTTTAGCCGAGTTCATCCACAAGTAATGTTGGCTAATCTGTGGCTGCATTGAGTTCACAAGCCACCCAATCACTGTGTAATTCTCCTGCACCCATTTCTCATAAGAGGGATCCTCCTCTGGGGGAGCTTTCTTGCTCCCAGAGATAAACCCCCACTTTCCTCTATTGCAAATATGAATTTTTACGGATTGTGACCAGGCCAAATAATTGGTTCCATCCAATTTAACTGTAGTTACAGTCAACAAGGAAGCAGTTGTAGTTCCCAAATTATGTCCATATTCAGCAGTGCTCTTGTTCTCAATTTCTGAGAAGTCCATTATGTAACAACTTCAATTAGGGTTTCGGCAGGCCTTTAAAAGTGATCTGATTTCAAAGAACTCAGATTGAGTTGAAACAATAGCAAACACAACAACACACAAACTCAGTTCAGAACTGACAGCCGTGAGAACCAAGTTCGGTGGCAGCACTTTCAAAGAGGAGAAACTCTGATTCAGCCTTCAAGGAACAATCAGTAGGCCTCCAAACAATATGTATTCTTGGTTCCCAACAATAATTTCCCAAGGAGAACAAAGAAAACAGTCCACAGTACCTAAGAGGACTTTTTACAAACACTATGTATGCAACAGTCAACACTTCACTGTTAACAAGCAGAAATCACTTCAAGAACACTTTGTCTAAGTCCAAGAAGCAGCTGAACTAAAGTAGAGGCTTGTACCACTCAATTTAGATCAGTTTTTTTGGCAGTTTGGAAGCCCAATAACAGTCGAACCACACTTCCAGAATAACCCAGAAATCAATCCAGCAACAGTGCGCCGAATGGAGGTGTTTTGAATGCTTTAACAGTCCTCCCAAATAACAAAAAATAACTCAGCAAAGAACTGAGAAAAGACTTACAGCAAGAGAGTCTTTGGTTTGAACTATAAACCAGGCCGAACACTTGTTCTCTAAGATAACTTCGAAAGTCCTTTTCTCTGATTTCAAATCAGGCCAAACAACTTGCTCTCTGGTTCTTCCTGGTCACCGAACCCTTTTCCAAGTGTATAGAAACTTGGGCACCTTCCAATGACCTCCAAGAACTAGGCGGATGACTGTAAACTTTCAGCCCTAGAACCTCCTCGTGTAGTTGGCTGAACTAGAACCACATGAGGGACACGCCAAGCAATGGCCCGCTCTGATACCAAGTTGAAAAACAGCCCACTTGATGTATGGAACTGTTTGAGATTAGATGCAAACCAGAAAATGAACAAACAGGAGAAGAAGAGAAGAGAGAGCTGGCGGCAATGAGTGTTAGAGAGTAAGAAGTTCGAACATTAACCACTCTCTAACACTCTAAACATCTTATTAATAAGTTAATCTTTGACAAATTACAGAGAGGCCCTTGAGTGAGCAGGAAAATACAAAAAAACAGAATATTACAGAGTATGGGCCCAGAATAAGGCCCACAACAGAGAGAAACATAACATAACATGAAATGACAGTCTATGGGCCATTCGGCCCATCTTCTCTACAGATCCCAACAAGTATCTTTGGTGTGTCGGGCTTCTGACAATTAGTACACCACAATTTTTCCTTATCTTCTGCTTTCTTCTGTAGATCTCCTCTCTTGAAAGAAGGTCCACCACTAGTAGAGGAACCCCCCTTTGCTGCCAACACAATTGCATCCCCTCCGGTGTTGTTCATCAAGTTCTTTCTACTCTCTTCAGACTGGACAAGAGCATAGACCTCCTGAATTGAAGGAAAATCCTTTGAACTTAGAATTTGTACTCTGTTGGGTTCATAGATAGGATTGAAACCATGTAAAAAGGCAAACACCCTTTCCTGTGAGACAAGTTTCTTATACAATTTTGCATCTTCCTCACACTTCCACTCAATGTTCTGGTAATAGTCCAGCTCCTTCCAAACAGTTGTCAGATCAGAGTAATAAACTGATAAACTCCTCTCCACCTATTTACAAGTAGATGAAGCTGCTTGCAGTTGATAAATTTTGGCATAGTGTCGAAGTTCAAAATAGGTGGACTTTGCCTGATCCCATATCTCATTTGCAGTTTCAGCCCACATGAAATTCTTCCTTATTTGCGGTTGCATGGAGATCAAAAGCCATGACATAACCATACTATTCTCTCGATCCCATTTATCATGTTCTGCATTTTCAGAAGGTGGTTTTTTTATTCTTCCATTTATGTAGCCTACTTTTCCCCTTGCAGTTATGTATAGTTTGATCCCCCTTGACCACTCTAGATAGTTTAACCCGTCAAGAGGAACAACAGCCATAGGGAAGGATAGATCTGTTCCCACTCATTCCATTCAGCACTGTGGAGATTCAAGATGTAGCTGAATCTTCACTACTCGTGATTCTTAGTTCAAAAATACACAAAAACAAAGCACAGTCTTACAGAGCTGCAACAGTCCACAACAGGACACTTGCTGATTTTCGGCCCCACAGAGAACCAAGCACAAACACTGCAACTGCAATACTAGGGTTTATCACCTACACTGTGTAGGAGTCCACAAAACACTATACGAACTGCACATGCAGTGTAACCAGGTCTGAAAGACCTACAGTTTACAACCTTGATACAGCTTCTCAGCCCAAAAAAAAAGTTATAGTAGGAGCAGCAATACGAGTGGTGATTCACCACACCTAATCGGCTGATATCCACTTTCCAGGGCAGCCGAGCAGTCACTCAAGTTCTAGGGTTCAACAACAGCCCCTTAGAGTGCAAACTAGGGCAACATACAATTGGAGGAAGGGGAACAGTCCCTACTCAGATTCTGGAACATTAACAGTCGTGCAAGAAGCCATAAACAGGAAGATAGAAAAAAAAAATCTCAGTACCAGCAATAGGCAGCACAGTCATCAGTCATGAACTCAAACTTCCCTTCAGGTCAGATTGCAACAGGCAGTTCAGTCATGAACTCGAACTCTCCTTCAGGTCAGAGCCTTCCTTTGAACATTCAGGATGGATTTCTACAGTCCTCTTAGCCGAAGCAACCCAGTTACCAGCAAAAATACATGTAGCCGAACCCTTTTTCTGTGCTAGGAAGTTGAACAGTCAGCATACTTGTAGCAGAGCCCTACTCGGTACTAGAGACTAACCGCAGCATTAGAAAAGCTTCCTCTTCCTTGTCTTCGAGCATCAGTACTATAACTCCTTCGCAGCAGAGGGGAGGCATGGATGAACCTACTCTGATACCATGTTGAGCAGGAGACCAAGAAGAAGAAGAAAAGAAGGAGAAAAGAAGAAGGAAGAAGAAGGAGAAGAGAAAGAAGAATAAGAGGCAACTGAGTTAAGGCCTCAACAAAACTTAGCTTCAGTCGAGTGAAGCTATCTATTTATATTGTTCTGGCCGTACATAACAAAATGTATACAGAATTACAAAAATACCCCTGTAGGTACTAAGCCTGTGTACAGTACATATAATACACCTGATAACAATTAATATGTTCAAAACCAACATGAAAAATAATTAAATAAACAACCTTTTGTCTAAGTGGCAAGTAAATAGTTCAACTATCTGCGTCAAATGGGTCAACCAATGTTCTCATAGTTAAATAGTAAAAATATAAATATAAATAATACAAAAAGTATACAAAATTGTGAAAAATTTTAAGCACTTCTCTAATGTTATCTATTTATCATATCAACAACAATAAGCATGCTAAATAAAAGTATTTTTATTCAATGGAAATGAAATACAAGATTTAAAATTGATCCAAAAATGAAACCATTCCTATTCAAGTGGTGGGTCAATGTTTCAACCTTTTATGTCAAATGGATCAACCCATGATATCATAAATAAATAATAAAAATTTTAAAAAAATGATAGGGAGACAAAAATTATTAAAAAAATATAAAAAATTGTAAAAAAAACATTTGGGTGCATCTCTAATATTATGCATTCATCATATTAAACAAAAATAATATGATAGATAAGAGTCATTCTTATTAATGATAGAAATAGGATTAAAAAGTAAACTAACTTAAAAAGAAAACTGTTTTTTGCATCTAATTGATGATCAATGGTCCATAGGGAGGAGGCAAATTAGGTGGGCTTAACTCCAGCTCGAATCGACCCAACTCATACTTTTAGACAGGCTAGCTCGTTCAAATGGTTTGAATGGTTCAACTGTCCAAGTAACTCCAATTTGAAAACATTGGTTTGAAAATAGGTGACCTGACGATGAACTATGACTAGACCTGAGTCACCCAACCCAATCCAGATTCTTTTTCAGGTTGGATTGGTCTGCCTTCTGGTTCGGGTTGCTAGATAGGAGACCCTAGCTTGCTTTTTGGGTTGGGTCGCTTTTTTCTGGGTCTAATTGTTATCATGCCATTGGTTAGGAACACAAGAAGGATGATGATGCCTAAATGGATGGTGTGTCCATGTCAAACAAATTGAATCACGTGAAAAACTTAAACATTTTTTACTAGTCATAAGTTGTGGTATGTGGACTCTCCTATATGGATGATGTGTCCATGTCAAACAATGTTAGTCTGTTAAAGTCTGACACTCTATGTATTCTTAAGGACACTTCTATGTACAATTTCCATTTTACCTCCTTTTGTACTTGACATAAATGAACAGCTAATGTACAAGATAAATGTCATTTTTCATATCAAACATTACTTGGTGATAAAGACAACATTTTAGGCATTTTTTGCAGCTATAAATAAAGGCCATTATGGTCCCAACTATCTAGGGTCTGCAAAATGGTAGACTGGATAGGATCCTAACCTTCGACATTTTATTGCACAAAGTGGCTGCTCTCATACTCAAACCCATATTTTCATGCTTGCCATCCCAAGATTTTACCATTAATTTTAAAATTCGAAAACTGTGAACTATTCTAACAGTAGATACATTCCCATAGATGTATCCCAATTCCCAACATTTTAGAAGGCAAAGTGAACACATAGGTGCATAGGAAAGATGCATTTTAAAGCATATGCCTTGCTTGAACCTAGGCACAATCCCTTTCAAAAGACATGCACCTTGCACCTCAACCCAGGTGCACACCATTTTAAAATATGCCTCTTTTGTTATTTTTGTAGATTCTTATATGTTCTACACCTTTGTAGTGGTTGTTCAACTTCTAAATTACCTTTTATTGCTGTTTGTACACTATTAATGGTCTATTAACTTTTAAAATTGGAAAAACAAAGGCCTCTCACATACCTAAAGCCTTGGTTCTTAATAGAATCTCAAATAGTAAAATTTTCACTGAAGAAGCAACAATAATACAACCAATATCTGATCCCTAATCCTAAAATAGAATAAATTACAACTAAAACCACAAAATCAACCCCTTTATATATACTATCCAAAAATTTAGGTCAAGGGTGCTATCCCAACTTACAAGGACATGTTTGGGCTTGCCTAAAGAGGCCTTTATGGAGATAAAGGGCTGATCTCCTAGGGTTGGGAATACAATATGTTTAACATCAAACTAGCTACCTGAAATAATGCAACCATGAGATAAATAAACAAATTAAAAGTTTCGCATACTTGAATTGCGGAGTGCTTAAAGGACTTTGGTATGATCCAATTTGTTTGCTTTCACTTCCACATTTTCACTTATAATATGTTTTATATATCACAATTATGTATTTCAATTTGAAACAGTAGGCTTTTCCAAACATTTTAATTTCTTTTAAAATTCACGTTTGTATTTTATGTATTACTCTTTTTTTTTATTTTTCAAAAATTTATGTCTTGCTTCGAAATGGCACCTGCCTCACCTTGTGTCATAGGTGCTAAAAGGCTCTTAGACTTTCATTGCACCTTGCAGTTTTAAAACACTGGCATGTCCACGAGTACATGTTTTCTCATCTTGCTAAGTCAAACTCTTGGACATGCGTCAGACTCCAACTCCCATGTTCACATGCATGCAAAACTAGTCATAAGCAACTTAGATATGTGATGTAAGAAAGATATGCTCTGCTAGGAAACCAGGTATAGAATATCAGAACTCTACTAAAGTTTCAATAAGAGAAAGTTACAAGAGTTCATATTCAGAAATTGGGGTCCTCAAATGAAAGGATAAAGCTTCACATACCAAAGGCAATGTCAATTCACTGTTTATTATCAGACATGATCTACCAGATCCAACTGCACCCTCACCATAACCTCGAACACTACCAAGACCCCCAATTGCAAATGCTTGATATGGTGCCATGTCCCCTACAATGGAACCACCTGTCAATCTGTTGATGGAAAAGGTTAGAACCATAACAAGAAAGGAGTAAACAAGAATTAGGCAATACTTATATCCCAAATGCACCAAAAAGAAGTTCTGTTCACCTTGCTAAGAAAAATGTAGGCCCAATTTGAAGTCCCTTTGATGCAACAAGTTTGAATCGGTTGAAAATTAGCCATTTAGATAGCAAAGGGATTCCTTGTTCAATTTGTAGAGTCAACTGAACCACAGAACAACAAAGTTAATGAATTAAAAAATGTCTTATCCTTGGTTTTAGGGTATGGAATTTATATTACAGTGAAAAATACATGTTTAAGATGAATAAAACAAATAATTTACTTGAGAGAAACTGCAGTCATTTGCCTTTGCATAACAGGACTCCTGCTTCAGAACTACCATACTATCATGTGGACCACCACTGCATAAAGAGTTAAAGGCATTTGAGACAGAAAATTTATAGTCAATTCTTCAGCTTAATTTGAAGATTAACAAATCACTGCAACCAATAGTTACCTGCAGGTCACTGGAAACCCATCAAGATCTCTGCATATGGAATGACCATCATCATTGATTGGACGAACATGCTAATGTAAAATACAGCCAATGAATGAATTAATGACTAGAATTTGCTGTTGAACCTGAAATAAGAAACTATGAAGACTACAATAAGAGAGATCCACCTCAAACTTTATGCTGGTTGTGCAGCTCCACTTGGAACTTGCAGGCTCATTCAGGTCCACCCCTGCTGAGAAGCGGCACAAATTAACACCTCCACTTCCTGAGCGCGAAAAGTTGTCAATGGGAAAACCATGGACCCCAATCTCGGGTGAAATTGAATGCTGGAGATGCCAAACATTTAAATTAGACACAACAATGTAGACTTAATATAACTCCAAACTCCCCAATTTGGTTTTCAACGTCCAGAACTGAAACAGTTCATGCCACCATTCTTTCCGTTTCACACCCAAAAAAATATGCAGGAGCAAACCTGAATGACAAAAGAATGTTGAGCGAGCCATTTGGACCTCGGCCTCCTATAAGCTACCAAAACACTGGAATCATAAAGTCCCTTATCCCAAGATACGTCAAGCTTCTCGCTTCCACCAAACAAATTGGGATGTTTTATGCAAACACTACAATGAACAGAAAAAACTCAGAAAACCAAAATCAAAACAAACAACAAAATAGAAAAATGACGATAAATCCGCTATCCATCTTCAAGTATAAAGTATACCTCCCAATAATCAGAGAAAGCGGATTTCCATTGTCCCTAGAGAAAACCAAATTCCAGGTGAAGGGTTGCAAGGAATAGAACCAAAGTGAAATAAGAGAGAGGAGGGAGGAAAAACCTGAGAGTAGGAAGCATCAAAGCTGCACACAGCTGGTTAGTGAAATCAATGTTGACATCAATCTTAGCTGTGGACAGAAAAAATGGCGTGAGAACAACTAACAATAAGAAGAGTAACAATTAGTGATATTTATTGTGGTTATGGTTTTTTCTTTACGTTAAGTTTTAAGCAAGTATTAACCTTTGCCGGCATGGATGCTCTTCTGAGCTCCCATCCCATCACTTCAGCAACCATTAAACGGAATTTGAACTGCGAAAATCTTTCAATTCTCAAACGGATGAACAGGGATTGGCTCTGTTGGTCAAGCAGAGAGAGAGAATCTGCACGCGTTGCTTATGGTTTGCGTGGAGAGCTTCGGAAGGACGAAGGAGACCGTTCAAGTTTTTCGGAAATTGGGATTTGGTAGTCTTGTTTTCTCTGCGCCTGCAAAGGGAGCTTTACGGCCAATGTTGTGCACGTAGGTTGGTGGGACCCATTATCTACTATTGAATGGATTTCAGCAAGGAAGATTTCGAACCCATCTACATTGACCCGATGTAAGGCTGCAATCGAAGAATCGGGCTCTAATCGATTCCGGGCTTGAGTTGATTAAGCTCACTTTTGGGATAAGCTTGATTAGTTAGTTAGATCAATAAAAAATTCGACCAGAAAGCTCACAGGTTTGGAGTTTGGTTTGATTAATATATATACACTAATAATGTGATAATTTTATATAATGATAATCATAATAATAATGTATTCAATTTTTTTTTATAAATTTTATATCTTTTTTCTTTTATTATTAATTAGATGCAAATTGAAAATCCAATTTTGATTACATAAACATTTCATCTAAATATGTGATAATAGGATCGAGTTGTGAAATTCTTCTTTTGTAATATTTAATCTTTTTAGTGTATCTTTTTTTTTTTTGTTCATTTGTCAAAAAAAATGTAAGATTTAAATAGAGAGAATTTAATGGAGGTGAAAACTAATAATTTAGTTTACAATTTAAACTCATAATTAAATAGGGACTAAATTCAAAATTGAATATTTTAGTCAAAAGAAAGTTACACAATCTTATTCATATTTTTAATAGTAGTGTAAACATAGAATTATAGATATTTTTTTATAACTTTTTTGTATTTTTGTGTATAAAAATAATTCTAATATGTCACACTTACTTTATATTTAATATGATAAATCAAAGATTAACATATCGGTTTCGGATATTGTATCGGAGAATTTGGATATGGATACGGATACGCTTTGGAAATGCATGAATGTGGATGAAAAATATGAAAACAGATGGATACATTAGGAAAATACATAAAAATTTCACAAATACATTAATAACACTAAATTTAAGACCAGAATATTCTAAATAAAATATAAATACATAGAAAATGTATATTTTAATGGTATATATGAAAAAAATATTTTAATTAATATATTGGGATACCTAGATATCATATAATTTTATTTATAATGCATCAATCAAGAGTCCAAGACACTAAACACATGTGCATATTATATTTTAATTATTATATCACTTTTTTATTTTATTATTTTAATTTTTAACATTAACAAAAAAATAGCTAAATATTAAATTATCAAATGCAAAGTAAAATACCAATTAATAATTCACAAAAATATAATATTAACTTAAAGTATATCAAATTTTTTAAAGTTTTTAAGATACATTCCCTATACAAATTCATAATTTTTAATTACTAAAAAAATATTTCATTGTTAATATTTTTATTTATATAAATAATTCGAAATAAAAAATAATTTCTTGAAATAAATGTAGATTAGTGAATTTGATAGATTCAATTTAATATTATACTCTTCAATATTTTGTAAACAATACTTTTATTTTTTATAAATAATAAATATGTTGTTATTACTTATTAATGTAAATTAAAATATTAAATAATAAATTTTAAAAATATATAAAAATTTAAAATGCATATCATGTGTAATTTAAATATTGAAATAATTATTTTATTTTTATAATTTTATTGATATTAAAAATCATATTTTTATATAAATATGGACTTGATAGATTATTTGTTCTATTAATTTATAAAATACTATTTTTGAATATTATTGTTTGGAATAGTTAGAATTATTAAACATAAACAGATGTTTTTTTTTTCTTTAAGTTGTATGTCAACATAAAAAATATATTTTATTCTATTTAGTAACACAAGATAAAGCCTCGCTTAATGGTTTAGAGTGTAGCGAAAAATGGTGCATCCAAATGACCTATGTTCGAATCAGCATAGCTGCATTTTTTAGGAAGTATAGAGAGACATGGTGTTTCGTGCGTATCACATCGTGTTGATATTTAAATCATTGTGATAAATATATGATATTATACATGTGCCTTTTTTTTTTTGCAAAATTTATGTATTTTTTTATTTTTGTTTTTTTATATTTTATTAGCTTTTATTATTTATTTATGATATTAAAGGTTAACATGTTTGACCCAAAATTTGAACTATTGATATTTGCCAAACATTAAAATAATTTCATTTTTTGTCAGTTCTGATTTATGTATTTAATTTTCATTACCAATAAAAATAATTCTTGTTTATTACACTTATTTTTTAATTTGACTAATAAAAATATCATTAATGTGTCTAATTTTTTCTACATTTTTTGTAAGTTTCTATATTCATTTCTATTTTAAAATTTGTATTACCTAACTATGACTTTGTAGGTTGATCAATTTTGATTTGGATGATTGAATTGCTTAGCCACCACTTGGATTAAAAATTGTTTTGTTTTTTAGTCAATTCTAAAATATATGAGTTTATATTGTTAAAAATATAAACACAGATCTAATTTAATAAGAGAATATGGGAGTTAATAATTTAAGTATAAGAATTAATGAGAGGGGATTAAATGAGGTGGGAAGTAATAATTGAAGTTACATTTTCAACCTTACCATTAGAGATGGATTAAATACACAATTATACACATTTTAGGAGCCATTAAAGCTATAATAAAATGACTTTTATACCCTTTCTCAAACAAAGAAATAGAGGATAATTTTAGTCCAAAAGAAGTTTCACATTACATCCGCACTTTTATATATAGTATAGATATGCGTATATATTATAGAATATAAAAATATGTTTTTATATAAAATTATATTTTTATGTTCTATATATACAATAAGAATATACTATATGTTATATAAAAATACCATATATGTAATATAAAAAATATATTCATTTTTTAATAGAATTCGAACTCATCCAATATTTAACAAACCAAACTTAAACCGAAAAAATATAGTTTGAATCAAGCTTATAGCTCAAACTCAAACCTAATAGTATTTTAGTCGAGCTGAACCAAAACATGCCAAAGTTCAGTTTGGCTTGGCTCAATTGCATATCTATCTCGAGATGTAACATTTTATGAATCCATATTTTCTTTTGCTAGTGACACTTTGCCTATCTTGCAACCCACATCCGAAGTTGTTGTTCCATTGGTCCGACTAGATGATATGCCTAATGACTCATTTGTCTCTATCCCAACACTTGAGCCATGACCCAATCTATCCTATTCGCTACTCTTGAGCCCATTATTGTTCATGTTATTGATGAGTCCATCAGCCAACTAATGTCGATTATTGGGCCTTCAACTCTTGCTCCTTTTATTGGGTCAACCACTGATGTGTCTTCGGTTCGTCTTGAGCACATTGCTCTTAGCATTGTTTACATATTGCTCCTGTTACTAAGCCATCTTTACCTATTGCTTCTCTTCAGTGTATACACCATCCACTAGCCCAATTCCATGATTATGTTTTCCATGGGCCCCTATCATCAATCTCCCCAAATACCCACTTCTTTTTAAGCCCACCTCTTATGCCCTTAGCATTGTTTACATATTGCTCCTGTTACTAAGCCATCTTTACCCATTGCTTGTCTTCAGTGTATACACCATCCACTAGCCCAATTCCATGATTATGTTTTCCATGAGCCCCTATCATCAATCTCCCCAAATACCCACTTCCTTTTAAGCCCACCTCTTATGCCCAAGCTACTCGGAATCAATTAGATCTGTCATTTCCACTATTTTTTTTTTTTTGGAAAGAGATAGGCTCTTGTTAGATTTTAAGGATCTTGGTCCTCTCCACTATTTTTTGGGTCCTGAGATCTGTCGCTTTTCTTTTGGTATTTTTGCCTCACAACACAAGTATATAATGGGCATTGTTTCAATCACTAGCATGGTTAAATGCAAGCCCATGTCTCATCCCATGGACCAACAATGACCTTTTGTCAATGATTCTAGCATATTACTTGATGATCCAGCCCAGTATGGGAGGCTCATTGGGTGACTTGCTTAGTTCAAGAATGCACCACAAGAAAAGCATCTCTAGGCTAGTAAACGTTTTATTCACTAGGTCTCCACCACTACTCAGGAAGGTATCTTCTATCTTGCTTCTAATGATTTGATTCTACGGACCTTAAGGCTATAAATGGATTGGGTTTACCCAATAGAACCAAACCGACCAAACTGATTTTGTTGGTTTCGGTTTTGTCATTTTGTCCCAATTCATAAGTTAGTCAGTTTTGGTTTTTGCTTGTTCTAAACCGATCTGGGCATAAACCAATTATTGTGTTAATAATATATTCAGATTTTCTAGTTTTATTGTAATTTTTATTATATTTTACGTCTAAAAGGGTAAATTTGACAAATAATATATAAGATAATTTTGGTTAAAAATACTTGATTTATTAACATACAAATAATATATTATTTTACTATAATTTTTTATTATTGTTATATTATCAAAAATTAAGTTTTAAATTATTAATAACATAAATAATTATATATGTTTCTATACAATTGGGTCCAATTAGGCAAGTCCCGAATGCCCCGATTGTTAACCAAGATGGTTTTGGGTCTGTGATTTTGATTAATAATCAATTTGGGACTGGTACTGGTTGTCTTGAACCAAACCCAATTCATTAACAAGCCAATGGACTTATTGTGATTCAGATTGGACTTCATACCCTCTGACAAGATGGTCCACCTTAGGTTATGTCACCATGGTTGGAGGTTCACCTCTTTCATGGAAAACGAAGAAGTAGGTGATTGTATCATGCTCTTCAATCAAACCAAGTATCATGCAATGGTGGTGGCCTGGCTCAAATAGGCGGCCCTTCATGACCTTGGATTTCTCTTACAATAACCCATGCAACTTTTTTTGTGGCAGTCAAATTGCTATTCACATTGCTACAAACCCCTTGTTCCACAACATATCAAACATATTGACATAGATTATCACTTTACACAATAACACTTTTAGCTTTGTCACATTTGCACCAAGCTCCAGGCTGCTGACTTACAAAAGCACTAGGAGTTATATCAATGAAAACACTTTTTCCTTTCGTCTCATCTGTTTGTTAGTAGAGGTGTTAGAATACAATTGCACTAACCCCTTTTTGCCTCTTTCATTGTCTAGATATACCCAAAGAGAAAGGAACTTGTAGTTTGGTTTGTCTCTATTTCTTCTATGTTGAAATTGTAGATTATTAATGATCAAATCATTACAAGCATGGGACTTGTGTTGTGACAATCATGCATTAGTTGGATTGTTGGGTGTTCCTCACACCCTACAAAACACAATTATAGCTTTGAGGTTTAGTATGTTGATATCTGAACCATCTGATTTATATGATCCTTTTCACATCTAAGAAGTGCATGTATCCATTTTTCAAGATGAAAGGAGCATGCAACACTACAAGAGGCTATTTTGGGCATGCTTGGTTCCATGAACGTTTATTAAGAAAAAACGCTACCACATCAGTGCCATATAGGTGTTGGTGTTTATTGTGCATGAAACCACTGTTTGATTTCAATGTTTATCAAATAAACACTACAAAATATAAATGCCTTGATTTCCGTGAACCAAGCTGTTTCAGGAAGTTGAAAATTCTAGCTTCCCCCAACGATCTAGCATTTCTTGAAACGTAAAGCTAAGCTGGTGATGATGTGTTCATCGATGTGGTGGGTCGTAATTCTGATCCAGTGCATTGCGGATCACTGTTCCACAAAAAAAAAAGACCTACCTAAAATCCCAAGCACAAATTTCACTCTGAGAGGAGAACACATCGTCGTCGCCCTCACAAAGACAACCTCTTCACACACTACTGCTACGAATGCCAGTAAGTCCATTGCCAGCACCACTAATGCCACGGTTTTAAAAAGCAATTGAGGCGAGGCTAACCAAATGGGCCTAGCCTCAATTAGGAATGGCAACGGGGCAGGGCGGGGCGGGGCGGGGACAAGGATAAATCCCCATCCCCATCCCCGCTAACTGGGACAAGGTTATTCCCATCCCCATCCCCACGGGGATCACTATCCCCGCGGGGATCCCCATTCCCCGTGATTCTTTATAATGCTAACCATTTTGTTTTTGTTTTTGTTTTTTATTTTATTTAAAAAATAAAAAAAAAATAAAATAATTAACATTTACAATTGTATTAGAAAATATTCAACCAAATTTTTAAAAATATTCATATATAGATGTATGTTTACATATTTACATATATAACGTATGCATACATATATACATATATATATTAGTGGGGATCCCACGAAGTGGGGATCGGGGTCCCTGCAGGGCGGGGAGTGCTTTCCCCGTCTCTGCCCCATTCCCGCTAACGGGGATGAAAATTTCCCCATCCCTGTCCCTGCGGGGGGAAAATCATCCCCATCCTTGCCCCATTCGCGGCGGATCCTGACGGGGATCGGGGAAATGGGGAAAATTGCCATCCCTAGCCTCAATATCCTTTCTCTCATTCAAGCCTTGAGTTGTTAGAGGCCTACGCCTTTAAGCCTTTAGCCTTGTGATGTGCAAGGCCTAAGGCTTAATTAAGGATATTTTTTGAAATATTGTTGATGGGAGTTACTATTAAATTATATGTTGTTAAAATAATTAAATGATAAAATTTTCAAGGATATAGTAATCTACCCAATTTCAGTTTTTGCCATTAAGGAATCCACAACCTTCTTAAGAACTTATTCACTAAAAAACAAAGCAATAAGCTTTTACAATTCGGCACATTCAACTATTATCAAATGACCCCTAAGTTACCTCATCCAAATGACTTACTTATGGACTATGTACCTTAAATTAAAAGTCTAAAACAAACTAATAAAACTACAAAGCAACTTTTTATCAATAATGGAGCTACAAAGAATAAACCAACCTCGATGCTTTTAGACCATAATGAGAAAAAAAAACCAAGGAAAAAAAGTATTAGAGAAAATATAAAATGAAAAAACAAGTTTGGCACTAGGGATATATGATTTTTTTTAATAAGAAAAAATTTGCTAGCTTAGTCCTTGGATGGGGTCAAATTCAGGTTGGGTTGGGTAATGTAAATCTAGAAAAAAAAATAACTTGTCTTTCCTTCATTTTTTTCTAATAAATATAAATACATAGTTTTTGTTTTCTTTTTTTTTATGTTTGAGGCTTATGCCTCAAAACGCCTTGAGGCTTAGGCGTCGCCTCTTTCACACCCAACTGCCTTGCCTCCACCTTTAGCCTTTTAAAACCTTAATTGATGCCGACATGGTTGTTCATCAATGATTTCAAATGACAAAATATTTTTTTTTGTATACATGTATTTCTTGCCACCATCAAAGGTCTGTCTGTCGGCTACTATTCATTGATTCACACACAATGGATTCATTTGCATTGGTGGAGTTGTCTCTCCATTTTTCTATGATTCCAACAAAATATTGCTGGTGTGATTATTCCTTTATTGGTAGCTCCACCACCATTAGTTGTGTGAATGTTCCTTTTCCCTAAAAAAGCAAAAACCCTCACAAAAAATGGACTGAAATAGAGTGATGGTTCGGTCATTATTTTCAAAAGATGATTATGGCCCTACTGATCTCAAGATGGAGATCTAAAATAGAGTGTTCCTTTTCTCCAAATGTCATCCAAAACCACAAGAACACTAGTCTTCCTTTTCTCCAATTATTCCCTCAGTTTAACTGCTCTTAAATCCATATTGTCCTTCTCTTCGAAATCTAGACCTAGCATATCAACAATACGTTATTGAATACTCATCAAATTTGGTTTTTGGGACACCCCCGCCATCACAACTCGACCAAAAATCCCATCTTTCTCAACTTTCTTGCCTACTTCTATCAAAGTAGTCTTTCCAATCCCTCTCATACCATACACCCCGATCACATTGATTTTTGGATCAATCAATGCTTGAAACCCCTCCCCCCCCTTCACTTTTGATTCTTTGGATTCATATAGAACAAAATCTTTAGTTGAAATTTGTTCCATGGTCAGAAGACTTGAAGGAATTTCATTTAGACTATTATTATCAGGGAGCCAATTCATAACTTCTTGTATAATGGTATCTTCTCTTTTTTTCCATAGTTGCATTATAGGATTGATATCCACTTGTCTAACATGAGTTAAAACCAACAACCCTGGTATATGAACTCTTCAGTTCTCATTTTAAGATGATCGATGTGCCCTTGTAATAGATACAATAAATTGATCTGCCTCCAACTAAACCCTCCCACTTTGATTAACAACCTAGACAAGCAATTCAAGATTTCCAAACCCAATTGGGATTTCTATTAATAAGTAAAAGGGGGAAACTATAATAGAAAGAAAAAAAAATGAGTTTTTTCATCAACTTATGCTTTTTCAAAGAAACAAAACCAAATTAAACAGGAGAAACTCAATGGTAGCATAAATTTGCAAAGTAAAAATAGAGTAACAGAAGGTGTATAATTCCACTATGCGAAAGTTGTCATCTTTTAAAATATAACTTCAATTACTATGGATAACATTTACAGTTGTCATCTTATATCACAATTTGAAGCACCAAAACATGAGGGTTTTGGATGACATTTAGAGTTGGTCTCTAAATGACTTAAATAGAAAATATATTCCAACCTCTATGTTTGTTTTACTAAAGAAAGTAGGTGAAAAAAATTATTCAATAATGTTTACATGGAAACAAATGCAACCATAGTGTTGAGGGCCTTAGGTTGGACCTAGGTTGAGTCTATTAACTATCCAATCAAGTTTTTCTACTATGCAATCAAGTCTTGCTTAGGTCTTGATACTATTGTGGTTTTTGCGAGGAGTCTTTTTCTTTCTAGTTTGGAGCTCCGTGGGTAGTTTAAACACTACTCTGTATGGAATTACAATTCAAACTGCTTGGGTTGGGTTACAAGCCCAGCCCATGTCCAACCTAGGGAACAAAACAGTCAAACTGCAACTTGACCTAATTGTATAGTCAATAGAGTAGTGTTTAACTATACAATTGTACAGTCAAACTGCACTAGGTCAATTAACTATACAATTAAGTCAAGTTGCAGTTTGACTGTTTAGTTCCCTAGGTTGGACATGGGCTGGGCTTGTAACCCAACCCAAGCAGTTTGAATTGCAACTCCATACAGAGTTGTGTTTAAACTACCCACAGAGCTCCAAACTAGAAAGAAAAAGACTCCTCGCAAAAACCACAATAGTATCAAGACCTAAGCAAGACTTTTGCATTGTTATTTTGGCTCTTTTTTTTGTTACATTCACTCTAAGAACCTATGTGGGAATTCTGTTTCTTTGTTGCAACTTATGCTTTTACCATCTTTAGTATTTAATTGACAATTGGTGAAGAGAATAGCATAGAAAATCAACCATCATAAATGAAATTGGATGAAGAGATTACTATTATTTAAAAGAGCATTGCCATTGTCTAAGAGAGTATATTGTTCAAGAAAGAATATATAGTTTCAATTCTTGAAGGTGCTTATGACTTTTATCTAAGGGATTGGTTAATGTTAAATGTATTCTTTGGTTTTTTTTTTTGCTTAGTCTGAGTGCAATAAGGAGACGAAGATCGTTACAGTTAGTGACGAAGTTTGGAAAGAATTCTGCAAAATAAGTAGCATTCAAGTTAATTTGTTTCATATGTAAGTTGTGTAGTAAATATTGATTTGTGTGCATATCCGTAGAACAATAAATGGGATAGAAAGAATTGAACAAAGGTTTATCATCACTGGGATGAATTGCATAACATTTATGAGAGGACATATGCATCTAGTGATCATGAGTATGGTAATGATGAAGATTCGGACATTGTAGTTGAGTAATCACAATGAGTGTATTTCTTACCTGCATTCAATGACAATGAGCAAGACATACCATATACAAGTGAATCTCAACTTAGTCCAAACATTGAAGATGTTGGTGACAATGTTACACCAACAGAAGTTCCTAAAAGGCACAAACGGATTAGAAACTCCCCTTCATTAATGAGGAAAAGAAAGAAGATATGTCTTCCACCCAGCATTGAGAAAACCCTTGGTAATTGGTAATAAGCTAAAATATGAGATGCAAAAAGAAAAAGAACGCATGGAAAGGAAACATACGAAAACTGACTCTGCAAATATGGAGACATGCATAAAGATTATAATAAAGTTGGTAATAACCTGATTGAACTTTCCTCATCTCTTGGCAATGGGTAAAAATATGACTAATACTTTTCGAATGTTGACAATAGAAAACACAAGAGGTTTTAGCAACACAATAATTAGCAATGTCGATAGTGCTGTAATGATTAGTCCAATAGGTTTTTCTTGAAATTTTTTATCTTTAAATTAGCACTACAAAAGAGATGAAATGTTAAACACCATTCCTCGACATTTTCTATTAAATCTCTTATTGATAAATTTACATAATCTTCTCTCCACCAATTTATTAGTTATGTTTGCCATTGAATTTGTTTTTTGGTTGTACGCATGGTTTTTAAAAACAAACCGGAAATAGAAATGATTAGGGGACTGGTTTTCAGTTAAGCGGTTCAACTGTCCAAGTCGAACAGTTTGACCCATGACATCATAAATAACTTAAAAATAAATAATATATTTATAAACAATAAAAATAGCATAAAATTAAATAAAAAATAGAAAAATATATAGAAAATATAGAAAATAAAACTATCTAAATAAAAAATAATATAGTACCAAACACATAGAAAATATAAAAATAAAATATAGGAAAATTCTAAAAAATATAGAAAAAACACAAAAATTCAAAAAATACAGAAAATTGCAAAAAATACAGAAAACAAAAACATAAAAAAAAAAAGAAAAATGCAAAAAAATACAAAAAATACTGAAAATATAGAAAAAAACAGAAAATTGCAAAAAATATATATAGAAACAAAAACAGAAAAAATAAAACAAAAAAGTGCAGATAGATACAGAAAGTATAGAAAAAATACGGAAAATTGAAAAAAAAAACAAAAAATTGCAAATAAATACAGATAAATAAAACAGAAAAATGCAAAAAAATACAGAAAAAAACAGAAAACTGCAAATAAGTACGGAAAAAACATGGAAACAAAAAACAGAAAAATAAAAGAAAAAAGTGTAGATACATACAGAAAAATACAAAAAAATAAAATAAAACAGAAAATTGCAAAAAAGAATACAGAAAAATAGAAAAAGAAACAAAAAAATGTCAAGGTGGAGTTGTCAATTCAAGCTCAAAAAACAACAAATCATTTTACAAAAAAAAAAAGGATAGGAAGAAAAGATGAATTGGAGTAGTTGCTTTTCAAACCTATAATCATTTCCTACAGGTAATTGCAAAATGGACAAATTTTCTTTTATTTATTTATTTTTTTTGAAATTTAGAACATCTAAATATGACTAATTGAAAGTTTAAGCAATATAACAAAAATTGCAAATTATCAATGAACTTTTATCAAAAGTAATGTAAAAGAAGCAACTACAGTAACACTTAAGTTTCATAATGGATATCAACCTACTTGTAATGCATAATAGAACAATCAACAATGCCTCCAAGTGAACTCCATCCATCTTTTCAAGCCTTGCTAAAAATGTTGAATGCATAATTTGCATTTCAGAAAGTACATCAACTGTAGTGGGATCAGCATAACTAAAACATATAGCACACTTATATTTGCATAAAGAAACAAATAGATGCATAGACCCTTATGTTCCCTAATTTGTGCCTAGCATGGGTTTTCTATCAAATCATGCCCAAAACAGAGATATAAAAGATTGCACATCTTATGGCCATCTTATTTATTTTTTGTATTAAAATAGAAAAATATTGTTTTCACTTACTCTCATGTAAATGTGGAACCTTAACTTTGATTCCATAGACTGCAAAAAGGACTACAAAGAGAAGCAAGCACAAGTTATTAGTTTAATAACTTGTGAAAATCAAGAAATTACAAATCTAATGATGGGATCAACTTGCTGAAGTGTTTTCAGTTAGAGATGGCACAGTTCAGTTCGTATGAAGTTTAGGAACTAACAGATCTTCATGATACATGGAAGACTTGCTTTATAAATGCCCTTACCTATACAAATGGAAATGGACCCCTTTAGATGGTCAAGTCTTTTAGAGTTTCCTCTGGACTTCGTATTCAAAAACACAAAGAAGACAAGAAAAAAAAATTTGCAAAAGATTCCATAGATATTGCCATAACATCATGCATTCTTAATTCATCAAACATAATACTTAGATACTCAAAAATAAAAAGATTATAATCACAAGTAATGAAATGATCACAAACCAAGTTCAACAAGTATTAAACACAAATCAAAACTTCAAATTCAACATAGAGTTCAGTTCACTAATTCAATCATCCAAATTCTTAAGATATATTGGCCCCACTTTTCAATGGTACCAACTACCAACCAAAGCCAGGTGGTATTTCACCATCATTTTCATCTTCATCTTCATCTTCATCTTCAAAGGGTTGTGTTTCATCTACATCTCCAACTTGGATGTTACATTTTCCTCCATGATTCCCCATTGCTCAATGAAAAATTCATTATCATCATCTAAAGAACGAAAACAAAAAATTAGAACTCAAAAAATATCCAAAATAATCAATTATGGAAATGTCATTTGAGATAATATCAATGATAGTTACCATCAGTCCCAGTTCTTTTTCTTAATGGTGATTCCATTATTAGAAGTGTTGTATCATCAACTTTAAACATATCATCATTCTCATTGCCATCAAGTAATGGAGGATCCTCATCATCGTGCACTATCCAATCTTCCACAACATCAACATATTCATGCCCAATTGGGTCAAGACTTTTAGTTTTTCTCCTACAAATCAATAAATGATACATTAGATGCAATGAAAGAATAAAAAAAGCAATCATGAAACATAAAAGTTAAAACATCACATGCAGGTTACAATGAACATATACTAGGTCATTAAGCCTCTAGTGCTCTAACCTATTCCTTCTCTTCGTGTGTATACGTTAAAAAACACTCCAATTGTGTTCACATCTAGATGAGCTACACGTTTGGCTAAGGATCCGTACAACAACCCTTTTCAAATTTGGAGTGTCACAACCAAATATCGACCACCATTCACCTATATGAAATGAAATAGAGTTGATTTAATTTATAAAGTAAAATTGAAAATTGAAATAATAAACATGTTATAAGAAAAAAATATTTATTACCTGGAGGCATTGACATAAATGCCTTCACTAAGAAATGTCTTCCAAAATTACCATGATAATCTTCAAAAAGAGTAAGCTCTTTGTTCAACTTTATCACCACATCATCTGATTTGATTGCAAGCTTTTCAATGACATAAAAAGCTGTAGACATAACGGCCGGGGATTTAACTTTTGATTTTGGATCATATTAGAAGGCCGAGTAAAAATAATACCCTGCAAGATGAAGCCTCTGACCCATTTGTCTATTCCATCTTCTATTAATAATGTCCATGATTGGGCCATATTCAACATTCTTATAATTAAAAAACTTTTTCATTGATTCTTTTTCCTTCATCATAGCACGATGCATATACCCCATTGTAGGCCTAAACTTAGAATCTGCAAGTCTCAATGCACTAACAAGAGGTGATGTGAAACCTACAATCATTTTGCATTGTGCCCAAAATTCATAATCCAAAACTATTTGTATTACTTCATTCTCCTTTGCATCTTTGGCATACCTACAATCAATAAAACTTCGACTTGTCACCAAATTTTGCAAATCAGGCATGTGCTTCAAAATGTTGTCCAATGCAATGAAATTAGTTGCAAAACGAGTGGTTCTAGGATGTACTATCTTAGTCCAATCAGGTTTCTTCCTTAGCATTGAGAGTACAAAAATATGATTGTAGACAAATTTGGTAATTTTAGATGCACGTTGAACCACATTTGCAACATAATCCATTTCCCCAATTTCCTTTAATATCAAGATTAGACAATGTGTTGCACAAGGTAAGGTGATCAATATATCTATGGAAATTTTGTTTCCAACAATCTTCCTACAGCAACATAATTTGCAGCATTGTTAGTGACCACTTGAGCAACATTTTCTGATTTTACCCACTCAATAACTTCCTTAAACAAAGAATTAAATGCTCTGTACTCTTGATTGTTTCAGAAGCATCTACAGATTTCGCAAATGTAGTTCTTATAGGAAAATACACTAAAAAATTAATCAATGTCCGTCTACGTGTATCTGTCCAACCGTCAGCCATTATAGTGCAACCATATGTAGCCCAATCCTTACAGAGTTTATCAGTTAACATTTGCACCTCCTGAACTAAATCCTTCAACAAATTGGTCTTACAATTATGTTATGAAGGAGCTTTGTACTGTGGGCCAGTAGTAGCAAGGGCATTCAACATATGTTGAAAATATCTTGAATGCAAAGCATTCAAGGGAATATAAGCATCACACAACTACTTCATAACAACACAGTCCACATGATTAATTGCTCCCTTAGATGTTAATACACTCTTAATTCCAGGCTGTGCATCTTGAGTGGTCCATGGAGCAAAATGTCAAGTTATTAGCCCTGAAGATGCTTTCCCCTTTCCCAATGTTGTAGTTGGTTTTTTCCCTTGATAAGTATCATGTGTACTAAGTGGATCTATTTCTCTAATTTCAACATCATCATTATCATTCCTTCCACACTGTGCTCTAATGTCAACAAAATTCAATGGTTGCTTTTCACTTCTTTTTCTTTCATTAATTTCATTCAATGTTTGCTCCATTTTGAACCTTACATCATGGGGTACTTTATGAAAAATTGCAATCTCACATTTCCTTTGGGTAAGATGTTGTTTCATCCTATTAATCCCTCCCCCTTTAAAAGTCTTTTGACAATAAAGACATGTCATTGACTTTGATCCATTAAGAGAATCAACTTTAAGGAAAACATGCTCCTAAGCGTAATCAATTTTTGCCCTATCATTTGATAAAATGGACTCTCGTGATGGAGCTGGATCAAATGTATTAGCATTTGGACTTTGGGATTCCATCATCTTAGTTCAAACAAAGAAACCCAACTCAAAAATAGATCCCTTCATACAAACACAAAATATAAAATTTAAATTTTAGAATAGCACATTGATTGACTAAAAAAACCAACCAAAATGTAAAATCACTCCATATAAGCAAAAACTAATTAAGCAAATAATTAACCAAAATGTAAAATCACTCAATTAGAAATCTGAGTAAATTGCTTGTAGAAATTTAAGCAAAACTTTCAGCATCTGATCATCATATGAAAATTAAGCAAAACTTTCAAGCTTTCAGCAATTTTATGATATTGAGTTTGCAGAAAATATCAAAATACAAAAATGATATGTTTGCAAAAAATAAAAAAAAAAGATTTTAATATTTTATCATTCTTTGACATCATCTGATCATCATCATCATTCACATAGCAAATAAGAAAGAATTGAAAAAAAAAATAATAAAACAAAATTAATTAAGCCAATGTGAGTAATTGAGTATGTGAATCTCTATAATTAATTAAGCAAAGAATTCAAAAAAAATTAAGCAAGATTAACTAAACAATGAATTAAGCAAAAAAATTCAAAAAAAAAATCAATTAAACTCACAAAAAAATTTAGAAAAAAAAATTATACCATCGGGTCCTTCAAGGTTTCACTGTCGAGTGCCGGTAATGGTGGTGCGACAATGGGCTCGCCATCGGTGGGCTCAAGCTTGGGCGTAGGCAATTTGTCATTGCAAGTGCTGCTCCAACTTGTAGAATCACCAATGCCCAATGGTGGTGTTATTGCCAATGCAAACTCCCCGCCTGCCGTTGCAAACTTGCTGGACAGCCGTTGCAAGCTTGCCATCCACCGCTACAAAGTGCTGGCCATTGCAACTCTTACTACTACTACCTACAAGTGCTGGTTGCCACAACTCTAAATAATGTAAACTCGCTGTCGCCAGTCGCCATTGGACGTTGGAGGTGCTGGCCACTATAGGTGGCCGGTAGTGTGTGAGGGTTGAGAGGAGGGAACTCAGAAAGGGTTAGAACGAAAATGGGTTCTAACCCTAAAGCTAAAGGGACTAAACATTCGAATTGGGTTAGCGATATAGAAGGTATTTTAATTGACCTTTTCAACGGCTTTTAATAAAATCAGACCCGGGGGCTGACCGGTTACTAGTTTTCTGGTCTAGTCCGGTTTTGAAAACCATGGTTATACATAGCACAATTAATTAGATTTTCATACATAACTTCATATCCATATTTCTAACGTATTTTATGTTATTTTCTTTATAGGTTTAACATTCTCAAGGAGATACTTTACATGTGCAGATGGAGAAAATTTTGATCAAATTTCAAATGTCAAGTTTATTTCATTTTTTTGGATTGAGTTTAATGTATTAAAGCAACTTGAACTTGTAATATATTTTGAACATATGGATGTAAATGAAATACACATGAGATGTAATTTATTGTTTTAAGAATAAAACCTTTATTGGAAATTTGTGTCAAGTTCCAAAATATAAAATGAATTAAATAAGTGGTGTTTGTATTTAATAACCAAAAAAATTAAGATATAATTAAAGTTTTGAGGAACCATATCTATAGATTCAAGTTTCTAGCTATGGACAAATTGAAATTGTAACTATAAATTCACATTTTTAGCCACGGTCATAAATCCAACCGTAGCTATAGATTCATAGTTTTAGCTACGGCCAACTTATCGTAGCTATATGTTAACTTTAGCTTCAGTTTTATTCATAGCAAAAGAACGCATGGTTATAAGTTTGAGCCTTTAGCTATGAACATGGACCGTAGCTATAGTTGGGTTTTAGCTATGAATTCTAATGTTCATAGCTATAACCTATTGGCACCGCAACTATACCTATAGTTTTTTAACCGTAGCTGGTCCATAAATAAGAAAACTTGTTGACTTGTCTTTAGTTGAGTTGTTATACATTGTCTCTTTCTTTTTTTTTTTTAGATCTTGTGATGCATTGTTTGTTAAACTGATTTATAAACTGCTTTATGGTTTTTGAGTTTTTGGGTTATTTCATTTTGGGTGATTTATGTTTAAAGAACTTGTGATTTATATTTGTTAAACTAATTCATGGATTACTTTATGGATCTCATGATGCAATTGGGGTGCACATGTATGGTTTGCAGTAGGGATTGCTTATGTATATTGTTGGTTAGTTGTATGGTTAATTTTTGTTTGATGCACTCCACAAGTATATACTGTTGATCTTATAAAGATGTTTTATTGAGTAGTGTCCAAGGATACTAAGTGGTAAACTATCCATTATGTCTCCTCATAGTGGTTGTGAAACTAGGGTTGATAATTCATCCTCAAAGGAGGATGAGTTGATAGTCAACACTATTGTAATCCCATTGTTTTTAGACACATATGCACTGAGAATAACTAGACAACCACGTCACACCTCTTCTTTATTTGGACACAATTATGTGTGGAAAGAAATACTATATGACCTTAAAAATCCAAATAGATGCTATTAATCATTCAAGATAGAATGCCACATATTCAAAAACTTTGTTGACTTACTCAAAGAGAGGGGTTTATTGAAAAATGCAAGAAACACCACAATTGAGGAGTCTTTTGTAATTTTCATGCTAACCATAAGCCAGAACGATAAAAACCATTTAATGGTCAAGCGATTCCAACATTCAACATGGACCATTAACACCCACATAAAGAAGGTTATCAGAGCAATATGCAACTTAGTGAATGATCTCATTATTCACCCATCCTTCACAAAGATATCGACAGACATTAGAAGATCAAAAAGATATTTTCCAATGTTTAAGGTACCTGAATTAGTATATATAGTTGCTTATACCATGTCTTATCATACAGATGGATTAAGGTAATGGTGGTCTCTATTTCTAGGATTGTATAGGACTTATGAATGGCACTCATGTCTCAACATGTGCACCACGTAATAAGCAAATCCACTATAGAGATAGGAAGAAGGCTTGTACAAAAAATGTTTTTGCGGTGTGTGACTTCGACATGATGTTTAGATTCGTATACATTGGATAGGAGGGTTCAACTCATGATTCTAGGATCCTTGCAAAAACTATTGCTAAACCATACATCCACTTCTTAGAATCCCCTCAGGTGGGAATAAATATCTCCAAATCCTTACTACATTAATTCCAAAATTTCACTACCATGATATATTATCACCATTAATACATGTAGGGAAATACTACCTTGTTGATTCCGGTTTTTCCAATGCACCCGACTATCTCACACTGTATTCTAGTTAGTCGTACCACCTAAGTGAATTCCATGGGCAGCGGGGTAGGTTTAGAACCAAGGAAGACCTGTTCAACTATATGTACTCGTCTCTAAATTTTCAATATTGAAGAACATTCCTTTCTATGATCTATTCTTACAATGATTCATAGTCATGCATGCTTCATTACATATAACTTTATCAAGAGAGGTGCATAAAGATGCACATCTAAACTTACGGGACAATGACCAAATGGTGGACGATGAAGAGAGTGAAGTAAATGGTGGGGATGGTGGAAATGATGGTGCAAGTGCTTCAAATAGCAATTCACAACACAATACATTACAAGATTAGATTGCCAATGAGTTGTGGAAGAAATACCAAATGGCACACTAAGCTTGCATGTAATTTGGAGTGATGTTCAATCCACATTAACTATACTTTATACAATTATTATGCACTAATATGGCTTGACAACAAAGCTTAAGTTTATGGTGGAAGACATATTTTGTAGTGGTTCATTCCTGTTTTAAATTACCATTCAATTGCATTATAATACTTATTTATACAATTGTAATATGTTCCTATATGTAGAGACTAATGGCAGAGGGAGCTATTTTGCCAATGTGCTCATGCGGAAAGGGATAAATGACATTACACATGACTAGGACTGAAAATAACTATGGATAGTGGTTTTTTCATTGTTCATTGTGAGGGAATCATAAGGGATCTTTTATATGGATAGATCAGTACCGTGAGATATACCCAACACCACGTAGGGATGCCCCAAGCCAATACCATTTATTAGCAGTTGTACAACCACAATCTAGCAACGGTTACATTGCTTTGGTAGCTTGTTGTGGTTGTAATATTCTGTGTTTTACATTTTGGGCATGGGTATGTATGATTATTCTAGTGTTCAAGTTTATGAAGTAGATTAATAAAAGTATAAGACCTGTCTAGCAATAGCAGTACAGTCTTGGTAGTATCAATAACTATGTACGGATACTTATTAGATGTTCTAGTGATATAAGAACTCTAGGGAAGCATATTTAATTCGCCTATATACAAAACACTTGTTTAATTTTATTAAACCATATAAGTTTTTTTTATAATTATTAAATCACATGATCAACTTGAGTGGTATCAAAAGTTATCAAGCAAGGGGATTGTGTGTAATTTGGCTTGACTCATGAACACTTTGTTTAAGACAAAATAAATGCAGCCCAGGTTATCAAACATTCAAATGGATTTATGAATTTTGTTTTGCAAAAGAAAATGAAAAAGAAGAAAACTTCAATTATTAAAGTTTTCCTACTTCAAACAGAAATAGCATTGTCTAGAGCTGGAGCGGAAGTGGAAGCTTCTTCACCTAGAAGGAAAAATGGCTCCGTTTGTATCCTAAACCGGATGACTAGATGAGAGGGGGAAACTTTCAGGATTCTCTGTAAATCTCTCCTCAAGGCTGAACTGAAACTCAAAAAAAAAAAAAAAAGTAAATCAGTGAAACCAATTTCATTCTTCAGCACTTCATTTCTTAGAAAAATGAGAGAGAAAAAGAGTGAGTAATAAAAGAAAGAAAACCTGTTGGACTCGAAGTTTCAAACCTCACACTCTCGGTGATCTAAAGAAATATGGTTAAAATGTCAGATCTGAACATGGATGCATGCTCGTGGAGAGTGGAGTTTCATTTCAGCAAAACCTTTGCCGGAGATGATGAAGAAAATGGCTAAGCTTCTAGCCACTGAGGGGAAAAACATGGGGTTGGGGAAGAATGAATCATGGACCGAAAAACAACAAAATTGGGTGTTCCATATGTTTGAGGAGTGCCATTTAGTGGATCAGTGCCAACTGAATTTGATGATTGCAATATAGTGTTAGCAGTGACCTTTAGATAAATTTATCTATTTCTTTTTTTGGTTCTCTCCTTTAGTGCTGAAAAGAAAATAATTTGTTATATATTTATGTTATCCTAATCACTTGGAAAGTCTTTGATTTGGGACCTTTCCAATGGCATCCACACAAGCCATGGATAAATGCTATCAGGTATCATGACGCAAATAATCCTCAAAATTTAGCTTTAGGCCCCATTCTCTTTTACACTGTGTTTGGTTTGAAGGAAAAAGTAGGGAAAGGAAAGGAAAGGAAAGGTAGGGAAACCTTTACAAACCTCGTATGAGTTTCCCTACAATTCCTTTTCTTTCCCTACATTTTCCTTCAAACCAAATAAAGCCTTAGGGAAGTTACTTTCCTAAGAAATGCATTTACGCATGTTCTTTTGTTTTCTAGGTAAATAAGACAATGACCATTTTAGCCATAAAAAGTCATTATTAAAAGGGAAAATTTCGTCCCATCCAAGTGCTGACAACTTTACGCCAAGGTGGGAAAGTTACTTACCCACCTAGGAGATGGGTATTACTTATCGGGATAAGTGGTACCCAGGGAAAATGATTTTTTTATGAACCCCACATAAGTCTGAAAAAAAGAACATGGGTATCTTTGGTCAATGGGAACCCAAACATTATTGACCAACTTTCCCCTATCTCAAAATCTAAAAAACAAACAGGCCCTTAATATTTTCATGTCTCTTTATAGCTGAGACTAAGAGATATTGGTATTGTTGCTGGTGCTTGTGGTTTGAAGTTCCAGCAAATAGTAGACAAGAGTGACAATTTTAAATTCCCGGAAGTGCCACAAGGAGGTGAAAGGAAGGTCATGGGTCGAAAGATCTGCAATAGGCACAGGGGCTTCATTGACAACCACTACAAAATCTATGCAGGAAACCTTAGTTGGCCTACTGAGTGCAAAAGTCATCTATGACAGGGACTCTGGTAGATCCAGGGGGTTTGGCGTTGTTCCATTTACTTCTGCATAAGAGGCACAATCTGCCCTGTATTCCATGAATGGAGTGGTAAGCCCGGTTTGACATGGCAACTGAATTTTAAGCATCTATTTGTTCTTGAGTTAATTGTCATGCAATCAGGAACTGCAAGGGTGCCATCTACGATTGAATATGGTTTGCAAAAGAGCAACTCCTTGTTAGACTCAAACACCATGGAACAAGGCAGAAAACCTAAATTGTAGCGAAATTCAATCTAGTATTAGTACTTATTAAGGCTCAGTTTGGAAATAGTACAATTACAAATTTGCAGAGCACAAAATCTTGTATTTTGCATTATTTTGTATGTATTTGCACTATATATATTTGTATTTATACTCCTTCCGAACAGTGAACTTATTTAAATATGCTTCTCAAGAAAATGAGGAGTAGAAACATAATACATGTTTTATTTTTGACTTGCATTTATTGGCTCCTCATCTTCTTTCCATCTTTGCAAACAATAACATTTTGAAGCTGGTGGTAATTAAAACCAATTGAAATAGATATTTACAGATATATCAGAGGACAATAGTTGAGTTCAGATAATTCTAATTATCATAGTTATTTGGATTGAGAACCACATGGCTATATAGTCTTAGGTCCATGTAGTTGGTAGATGGTGGTATTGTATGCATGGTTTTAAAGACTGACCTGGAAATGAAATAGCTTTGGCCATTGGTTCCCGGGTTAAACGGCCCAACTGTCCCGTCCAAATCCCATTCAGGCAGTTTTGGGGTCCATCCTGGAGCTGTGATTGATTTTTAGGTCAACTGGCCTAATCGTCAAGTCCAGTCTGGTTATCAAAACCATGATTCTATGCAAGAGTGTGGTTATTAAGGCCAAAATTTTCTCTTCTCCTCACATAATTGTTCATAATCTGCTCGGATTCTATATGAGTTCATGCAGTGCAGCATTGGATATTCACTTCAACTCTTCATGTCAGCATGTCTATGTCATAGGACAAAGAATAAAACAAAATAAAATAATAATAATAACAACAACAACAACAACCATAGTAGTTGTAGTAGTAGTAGTAGTAAAAGAAATGAAACGCATATTTTTTTGGTAGAAAATAGGATGAGCTACACAAGACAAGGGTAGCTCTACCCCAAGAGTCAAAGCAACAAATAAATAAAAGATCTTTCAGAAGAGCGGATAGACAGAAATATAGAGGAGCTAAAGGAGAAGAAAGAGCCTGATTCACCAACTGATGGTGCGCAATCCGGCTGGTCTTAGCTATCAACGACCTTGCCTCCGACTGGAGCAACAGGGAGCCTGAAACAGAGAAGATGAGGAATCTCCGGGGAGGAACCCGGTGAGATTGCTTCGAAGCTCAAGTTAGTATTCTCTTGAAGGCAAGATAAAACTAGATGGCGCAAAGTTCACATACCTTATTCTCGGGGGGCAGGGAGCCTTTTATAACCACCTCGCGCACTCACTCCTAAGCTTCTGTCAGGTCGGGTATGATTATCTCTGTGCTCCTGCCAGTTCAGGTGTCATTACCTCTGCTGGGACAGAACCACCACTGCTCTCTTTGTCGGAGCCGTCTCTACAACTGGAGATGGCGGTGGCAGGTGACCATTGGAGTGCGGCAATCAAGCGTCAGATCCCAAGTCAGTCAGGTCTGCCGCCCCTGGGTATGGACTTCCTCGGTGTCAGGCAAGGTACGGTTGTTTAGTTTGGCATCCTGGAGGCGAAGTGTTGGAGTAGTGAGCGAGGTGAAGTCTTGAGTTCGGATAGGGGAGTGTCCCGAACTGTCATGGGGCGGGCCAGTTCAAGTCGTTGCCTTGTGTGAGGCTTGGGGCCTAAGGGAGAGTTCGGGCTCCTTGTAGGGAGTTCAGGCTCCTAGTAGGGAGTTCGGACTGCTGGTAGGGAGTTCAGACTGCTGGTTACTCCCTTCGGTGCTCGCGCCTTGGGCGCGTTGTTGTGTCGAGCTGTTGCCTTTACCATGTGTTGAGTGATTACGAGGTCGGGCCAAATCTTCCTTCATCACCAACCAATCCGCTTCCTTGTTGCTTTCCTAAAAGAGTGAGAGTATGAGACGCTCCCCTCGAACCTATCAGTTGACTTTAAACACTTAGAAATGATGGTCTTCAGCTTCCATGGGACAAAGATGTTTCTCTTTAAGAAGGAGATAACTAGAAGAGTCTCCTTCAAAACAAATTGGGTATGAATAAAGTTGATGGCAATGTTTTGAGCCTCTCATGCTGCCCAAGCTTCCGCAACATTAATTGAAGTCATGTCAATGGAATAAGCTTTTCGATCAAGAATGCTGCCATTATGGTCCTTGACAATACACCCAATAGCACACTCCCCATCTACTTTTTTAGAGACATCAAAATTTATTCTGATAGTGCCCAATGGAGGGGGCTTCCAATACATATGTTTCAAGGATTTTTGGGAGACTTGATTGCTTGAAGCATCATTAAGACCTGTAATTAATTTGAATACTCTAAGTGCTCTATCAATAATAAAGGGGGAGGAGAATTTTTAATTTGAAAGGTTTTTCATTTCTATTTTTCCACAAAAACCACAAAATGAGACTATATTTATCATAGGATAATGATTCCCTTTGGTTTTTATCTTTTGAATGTTTCTCCACCAATCAAAGATAGATTTCCAAATTAGGGTCACTAGAATTCAGATTAATGGTGCTCCAAACTTGATTGGAAACAACATTTTTTTCTAAAAATATGATTAATGTCCTCATGTTCACCACAAAAACTACACGCACCATCAATGTTGAAACTGAAGATATAGTTGGTTGGCCACGAGTGTGGGGTTCCATACCCACACTCAGGCTCTAGTATGTGTGGTTTCATACCCACACCCAGTTGTTTCTAATTTCTTTTATTCGTAGTTTTTATTTTCTTTTATTAGAAGTTTCCAATTTCTTTTAACTTGGGCCAATTGGCCTTATTGTTTCTAATTTTTGTTTACTTCCTATTCTTGTAAGGAACCTAAAGCAATAAATAAAGAAGTATGGAGCAATAGATCATTAACCATCGAACCCGTTCTTTCTTTTCTCCTCTCTTCTTCTTCTTCTTCTTCTTCTTCTTTTTCTTCTCTCTCTCTCTCTCTCTCTCTCTTTTTCTTCTCTTCGAACCTGTACTACTTCTCTAATACAGTAAATAGTCCATCTTCTTTCAAGTTGGTATCAGGGCCTTCAATTTAGGGTTTCTCATGCGGATTTAATTTAGCCAACCACATGAAAATTGTTTAGGGCTTAAAGTTCAGAAAGATCTTTACTTTGGCTAATTCTTGGAGGTTGCAAGAAGGCTTTAGCAGTTGTCCTAAGATTGGAGAGAGCTTCTTGTAATCAGGAAGAATCAGGCAGGAATTGAGTGATCAAGATCGATTCTTGATCAAGATTGGAGGTGTCGATTAGCTTTTTCTTGGTTCTTTGGTCAAGATTCATGGTGCTGATAGTAATCGATTGATCAAATTTAAAGACTGAAGGTAGCAATCAAATTTCTGGGCATTTTTCTTCATAAAGTAAGCACCTTTTCTTGAGATTGATACTCAAAAAGACTTTGTTATTCATTCTTAGAGGTACGGATAGAAAATCTCAAGACTGATATCAATCCCAGGACAGTAGTTGACAGTTATCTAACTGCAAAATCATTGTCCTAGGTCGGCTGTTATAAGCCTTGAAATACAGTTTTTCTTGTCACAGTAGTTTAAAGTCTCTTCTTAACTTAGAATGGAGTACAAGAACCAAGGGGAAGGTGCTTTTGGGATTGGTGGTTCAGGTAACATGACTACAAACACCTTTTAGATTACAACTGTTAAGTTTGACGGGATCAAACTACTTGGAATGGGCCCAATCAGCCATGATGGCTATTGGGGATAGAGGAAAATTGAACTTCTTGCTAGGGGATGTGAAGGAACCCTCCAAGGAGGACCCTACTTATGCTAGGTGGGTCCAAGAGAATTTTTTTGTGATGACATGGCTGTGCAACCCTATGTAGCCATACATCAGCCGAAACTACTTGTGGGCCAAAATAGCTAAGGAAATATGGGATGTTATGAAGGAAACCTACTCTCAACCCCTTAATGTTGGTAGGGCTTATGAGTTAAAATATGAGGTTAAAAATCTGAGGCAAGGAGAGAAGTAGGCCTCTGTTTATTTTTCAACCTTAAAATCCCTATGGCATGAAATTGACCATTTTGAAACAATTGAGTGAGAGAGTAAAAAAGATGATAGAAAGCAAGTTAAAACTAACAGAGTTTTTGAGTTCCTAGCTGGTCTGTATTCTAAATATGACATTGTGAGACCGCAGTTGTTGATAAGAGATAGTGTGACTTTATCACAAGCCTATTCCCTGGTGCATAGTGAATAAACTACGAGAAAGGTTATGTTGCAGCAACAACCCTCCGAATCAGCCTTGGCAGTAGTCAGACCTAAATTTGGGGCGATAAAGAGAAGAAGGAAGCTAAGGACTTAGTATGTAAATACTATAAAAACCTAAACATACTAAGGACACCTGTTGGAAGTTGCACCCTCATCTAGTTTCAACAAAGCTCAGAAATAAGAAAGGAAATGCTAATATGGCTGTCAACACTAATAGTACACATTCATCAGGCACAAGAGGCACTTCTCTAGATAGCCTAGCTGCAGCTTGAGCTGCTCTGACTCAACTAGAAAATGAGTTTTGTAATTCAGCTCAACCTACATTAGCTCAACAGCATACTTCAACCCTTGCTCATATAGGTACAAGAGCTATTGCTTGCCATGCTTCTCTCCCAGGTAATACTAGACCTTCCTAGGTAATAGATTTAGGTGCTTCAGATCATATGACCAAAATATCTACTCTATTTAGCACCTATTGTTTATCCTCTGGGAGAGACAAAGTTTCTATTTCTAATGGCTCTCTTGTACCAATTTCTGGGAAGGGAGACATCAGATTATCAGATACCATCACCATATTCTCAGCTTTGCATGTTCCCAAGCTTAGTGCTAACTTACTTTTAGTTAGTAATATTGCTAAAAATCAAAACTATTCGGTAACCTTTTTCCCTGATCGGTGTATTTTTCAGGATCTAAAAACAAAAAAGGTGATTGGGATTGGCCGTGAGATTAATGGAATCTACTTGCTGGAACATTCATAGGGGGAGCAGAGTGAAGCAGGGAAATTGTTTGTTTCTCAGTCTCGTAGTAAGACTATGCTTTGGCACAACCGCTTAGGTCATTTATCTTTTGGGTCTTTAAAGAGTCATTTTCCAAACTTGTTTGAGTCCGTAGAAGTGTTTGGATTAAAATGTGAAAGTTGTGAAGATGCAAAACATAGTAGATCATCTTATCCTTTACGTAATAAAAGAAGCAACCTTCCTTTTGAGATTGTGCATACCGATGTTTAGGGGCCCTACCATACTCCCACCATGGGGGGTACAGATATTTCTTATTATGTGTTGATGATAGGAGGTTCACCTCTGGATATTGTGCATTCGTGGGGGGAAATCTTGTTTCCTAGGGAAACAAGAAACAAAATATTGTTGCTCGCTCCAGTGCAGAAGCAGAATACAGATCAATGGCCAATGGTGTTGTTGAAGTGTTATGGCTGAGATCCTTGCTTATTGAGTTGGAGGTTGATTATAAAAAGCCTCTGGTGTTGTATTGTGATAATCAAGCTGCAATTAATATTACCCACAACCCAATACAATATAACAGGACTAAGCATATCAAGGTTGACAGACGTTTTATCTGAAAATGAGTCGCATCTCAAGAAGTATGCCTTCCTTACATTGCCTCAGACATATAGTTAGATGATCTCTTCACCAAAGCAGTCACAAAAAGCAAATTGGAGACAGATCTACGCAAGTTGGGCATGACAAATATCTACTCCCAACTTGAAGGTGAGTGAAGAAATAGTTGGTTAGCCACGAGTATGGGGTTCCATACCCACACTCAGGCTCTAGTATGTGTGGTTTCATACCCACACCTTATTGCTTCTAATTTCTTTTATTAGTAGTTTCTAATTTCTTTTACCAGTAGTTTCTATTTTCTTTTATTAGAAGTTTCTAATTTCTTTTAAGTTGGGCTGGCTGGCCTTATTGTTTTTAATTTTTGTTTATTTTCTATTCTTGTAAGGAACCTAAAACTATAAATAAATAAGTATGGAGCGGCAATCATTAATCACCAAGCCCCTTCTTTCTTTTCTCCTCTCTTCACCCTTCTTCTTCTTTTCTCTCTCTCTCTCTCTCTCTCTCTCTCTCTCTCTCTCTCTCTCTCTTCAAACTTGTATAACTTCTCTAATACAGTAAACAGTTCTTCTTCTTTCAAGTGAAACCTCTAGAAATGAGGAAGGCTTTTGAATGAAGACTTGCATTTATAAGGAAATTTTAATTTTTGGGGTAAGCTTGAGTCCCCAAATTTTATTTAGGACTAAATTTGTTCCCCCTAGACCGTCGAACATGATGCTAGCCTCCTTATAAGTAAATTTGATAGTTAAATTGACCTTGGAATCCAATCTCCATATTAATTTATCTTTTCCCGCTCTTGAAGGGAGGAAGATGGACTTAATATTAGTCCATACAAAATTTGGAACTCAATTTTTTAATGAGTTCTCCTTCCACGCTCCCCTCTCATGGTCAATGGAATCAGAGACAAGAAGACTTTCTTCTTCCACGAGGATGTCTTTGTTCACAAAATCCTTAAGGGGCCCCTGCTCAAGCCAACTATCATTCCAAATTTAACATTTTTGCCATCACCAATCCCTCTCCTGAGAAGGGGTCTTGAGTTTAGGATGCCTTTCTAAGCTCATGAGATCCCCTTTTTTGGGTTAGGGTTCCAAAAATCATCTTTTGTTAAATATTTGTAAATCGCAACTTTAACCCAAAGATTTTAATTATCTTTCAAAATTTTCCAACCTAGCTTGGCAAGACAAGCCTCACTCACACAGTGGAGATTCTTAGGACCTAGACCACCCCATCTTTTGGGAAGGCATACCATTTCCCAATTAAGAAGGTGAATAGGCTTTTTACCATTCCCTTTTGTCCACAGAAAATTTTTTTGGCTCTTGTTTATCTCTTCAATGACATTATTCGGGCATTTGAAAGACCTCATGATAAAATGCGGCATAGAGCTTATTGCCAAATTAATAAGGGTAACTCTACTTGCCAGAGAAAGTGTTTTCTGTTTCCATCCAACTAGTTTATTCTTAACCTTTTCTTAGAGGTCTCAAAACAAATTTTTTGACACTCGACCATTTATTATGGGAGCCCCCAGGTAAGTATTTTCTTTTCTCTCGAGGGGGATCTTCATGACTTTTGACATTATTTTTTGTAGCTTTAGTGGGATATTCTTTGAGAACATTAAGGCTGACTTGGAGAAGTTTGGGCTTTGCCCTAAGCCTTAGTAAAATCCCTAAGGGGGTGTTCTTTTATTGGATTTTGAGAGGGGGAAAGTTGGTCAATGGGAACGAATCCCAGGTTCATTTTTCAGATTTATGTGGGGACCAGGGAAAGTTTATTTTCCTGGGTAAGTGATACCCACCTCCTAGGTGGGTAAATAACTTTCCCACCTAGGGGGAAAGTTGCTAACACTTGAATGGGACAAAAATTGCCACTTTTAATAATGGATTTTTATGGCTAAAATGGTCAGGGTAAGTATTTCCTAGGAAAAACTTACCTAGGTAACTGCATTTACCCGGGTAAGTAACTTACCGAAAAATGAACGGGGCCTAAGTATTTCTTTGACTTTCAAACAAGTTGGGATTGTGATTTTTGTGAAAATCAGGCAATCATTAGCAAATTGGAGAATAATCCCCCTCTTGAGGCTCTGCAACCAATAGGGCTCTTTGGCTTGTCTACTTCCTCTGTAAGAGTTCTTCTAAGAGCCTCAGCACAAAGGAAAAAAATGTAAGGGAACAAGGGGTCTCCCTGTCTAATCCCTCTAGAGTCTAAAGAGCTCAAACTTTCCACAAGGGGCACCATTTAAATCATTCAAATTGGACGCAATGATCAATATCCTTCAACCTCAAGCTTCAGATATTTGATCCTAATGGAACGTTAAGAAAATACAATGTTTTTAAATATCCAATCATCGGCTCAGCTAGCTTATCTTAATGATGGAAAATTGAAATGTGTTGTGTTTCAAACCTTTCATCAGGTATTTGGAGGTACAAATTCCTTGTTAATTGAATAGTTTGATAAAATTTGCATATACAAATGTGCATGCATGAAGCATTTTAAATGCATTCATCTTTAGATGATAATAAAACCTGCAGGAATTAATATATAATGTATTCATCCCTTGTCAAGTTCATAAGATGGAGTTGTAAGGCAAATCAGCTCCTCCAGGCTGACGTCATTTGGGTTGGGCCAAAATAGCTAAACCTGGACCAGGAAAATGGATCGTCTCAGATTTTATGGAAAGAATCGAAAGATGCAGCCAATCAATACTATGCATAAACCTCCCCTTAAACTATGCGATTTTAGAGAAGGGGTGAATTAAGGTTCAAAGTATCGTTACGTATTGGCCCCTATCAACTGATACGTATCGTTTTGAAACCCTTCCGATATGCCTCTACAGTGGGTGTATCGGGGGTCTGATTGGTTCAGGGGATGGAGGGGTCCTAGACCGGCTCCCCTGAACCAGTTTTGAAAAAAAAAATAAAAAGAAAAGGTAAAAAAATAAGTATTGAAATGCCTGATACGCCCCTACTAACATATCAGGCATATCGATATTTTGAACCTTCCATTCGGTTTATTTCGTTAGAAACGGAAATGAATAAACCGAAATCAATTGAAGAAAATATCAAAATAACTGAACTGAATTTCATTGTATACATTGAATATAACCGAAATAACCAAAACTTTTGGTTCAATTCAATTTGACCCCTATTTTAGAAAATGGAAGAATAGAGTGGTTGGGCTGGATTGAAATACCGGAAATCTGAAGGCTAAGAAGGGACATTACAGTGTTTGGTCCCAGCTCTCCCATACTCTTACATCGATCAACCTAGGGACAACTTGACTGGAATAGAGATTTTGGCCTTTATCATCCTTTAGAGTTACAGCATCAGTAATCTGGCTTCCAAATTGAATATCTGATTAAGTTTAATTCCAAGGACTGTCAACTAACGACGGGATCAGAGGCATGTTCAGAACCTGCCCTCTCCAATTGATTCCATTGTCTTTCCTTTTTTTTTTTTTTTCTCATGCCAATAATCCTCTTTCCTGACTGTGGGATTGTTTGGTTTGTTCCTCAGAGAAAGCATGAGCAAAAATGAAAATCCGGAATTAGCAATAAGAGGCAGAATGAACAAAGCTTGAAGCAAACCAAGTGTCTCTTGCCAAAGAATTTTCCCTTTCAACCACGAGGTGAATCAAATCTTTATAGCTCATGGATGGCCAAACAAGTGCCTTTCCCTTGTTTATTAGGAGTGGGAAAGCCAACTGCTATTCAAACTCCTTTCCCTTGAAAGTTTCCATCTCAACATTTGCAATATACAAAATACAACATATAGTTGGTGGGACAAGGTTGAAAAAACCAAGACAATGAAAAAAACGACACGTGTCCTGTCGACTGCGAAGAGATATGGGCGTGCAAGCAGCTAACTTCTCTGAATCTCTGTTAAATGAGTTCAACTTCGGTCAGTAAGCACGTGCTTATACTGTTTGAACAGTCTCTTGCAACTTTGCCTTAGAATATCTCCTCATTAAACAAAGCACATAAATACGGAAAAACTTCCGATGCAAAACTGTAAAAGCTGTTCAAACGGGCTTTACACGGACTGAAGCCGAACTCAACACTCCTGTAAAACAGAAACAGGTAAAAAAAAACTTTATCCTCGCATCCAAACCCATTTGGATGAGACGAACCCCAAAAATCTGAGACTTTCACTTCTTTTCTCCACTGAAAATGGAGTGAATGTGATGGGTCGGAGATGAGAACTGAAATTGATGCTTACCTTTCTTTCTGATATTCGAAACAAAAGTTCACCTGTTTTCCCTTTGCATTTGCATTTCTCTTTTCTCATTGATGAAGCTTTCACTTTATGGCACCAAGCAAAGGATCGTATTTGATCTAATTGGTAAATTTCTTTACTATTCAGCTAATTGACTAAGTGTATCTTTACTATTTAAAAATTAACTAACACTATCCCTACTGACAATTGATTAATCCTTCTTATTCATTAACGTCTGTCAACAGAAATATTAAACAGACTATTTTACCCTCCTATATTTGATTCTCTCCATCTTCCTCTAATTCAGCAGACGCTGGTGGATGTAAAAGTATCTCCTGCTGCAAGAACCTTGACGCTACCTCGTCACTGCAAGCTCTGGAACCTATCCGGGACAGGATCCAATGACTGCATATTGATTGTGTATGGGACAGCCTCCACCGGTCTGAGATGACTGGCGACGGAGCCATGCCAACATGGTTTTGAACCCAACGAATCCAGGGATGATGCCAGCACACCGGATCGGCCTGCTGAATTCATGATCTTCCTGGGTGATGATGATAGCAAGAAGAAAAGATGCAAATATTCCGGTGAAGTGGATTACTCTCGTGTTCAAATCAAAAGCATTAATTGCAGGAGGTTCTGGAGGAAAACTTGGGACCAGCTGCGATACCTCTCCCTCTGGATTGCCGTTGGCAAGCCGCTGAACCCTCTAGCTTCGTCTGGATTGGACAATTGCCCTGTTCTGGAGGAGATCAGGATTAGGGTAGAAGGCGACTGCAGAATGGGGCCAGAACCAACAGAACAACCATTTGGATTGTGCTCCCTTGCACGGTATCACAGGCTTTCAAAGATGCAGCTGGACTGTGGAGATGCAATAGGTTATGCATTAACAGCTCCAACCGGACACATGGATCTGAGCTTGTGGGAGAGGATTTACTTGACGGAATTGAGAATCTGAAGTTAACTGAGGAGATCAGGATTAGGGTGGAAGGCGACTGCAGGATGGGGCCAGAACCAACAGAACAACCATTTGGATTGAGCTCCCTTGCACGGTATCTGAGCTTGTGGGAGAGGATTTACTTGACGGGAATTGAGAATCTGAAGTTAACTGAGCTCGACTACTGGCCACCAAAGGACAGGGATGTTAACCAGAGGAGCCTCTCATTCTCTCCCTATCTTTAATTCTTTATTCCCGCTCTTTCTCTGTCTCCTCTCCCCTCTCTCTCCTCCTCTTTCACTTCCTTGTATCACCACTGCCGCTGCAATGGCGAATTTGGTACTTCACTCTCTCTCTCCTCTTTCACCTCCTCTGTTTCACCACCGCCGCTTCTGGTATTCTCTCGCCACCTCTTGTCTCCCTATCTCTCATTCTCTCTCTCTTTCCATTCTCAACCTCTCGTCTCTCTCTCCCTTCCGCCCCTCTGTTTTCGTTCGAAGAGGCTCATCACCGCCACCAGAGCGAGAAGAGGGTGCCGCTGGTTCACCCCTGTGTGCAGCTGCGTCTTCACCTCCGCCTCTATCTCTCTCTCCATTCTCAACCTCTCGTCTCTCTCTCCCCTCCGCCCCTCTGATTTCGTTCGAAGAGGGCTCATCGCCACCGCTGGAGCGAGAAGGGGTTCCGCCACCGCCGTTCCAACTTGCAGCGGCAGATTGGGTACAGGTTTCTCATCTGCGTTTTGAAGATGGACACCCGGAAAGGCCATTGCAGATTCGTGGTTGCAGGTGTCTAACAGACTCAGCTGTAATCTACAAAACTCCTTCTCAGTTTCCGATCCTAGGCCTAACCGCTGGTGAAGAATTTGTGTGTGGGTTTCTTATGGAGTCCAACCAGATAGAGAGGGTGTTTTTGGAATGGAGGTGGGAAGGGGGTTTTTGGAATTTTATATAAATATATTAGTGACATGATATAATATGTAACGGACAGTTAACGGTAAGGGTAGATTTAGTCAATTGTCAAAAGTAATTAGTCAATTTTCAAATAATAATGCTACATTTAGTCAATTAGCTAAATCATAGCATAGTTTAATTTACCTTTTTAAAATAAACAATGAGATGCACTTTATCAATAACCTAAATACTCTTTCCTCCTAAAATTACTCCTAAACTACCTCTTCCACTATTCATCTCTCCAAAATTATCTCTAATTTAGTAAAGAGTTTCTATCTTAAATTATCTCTAATTCCTATTTATCCTCTCCCCCACTTTTTATCTATATCTATCTAAAGAAAATCTTGTATTAAAAAATTTAAGAATTATTTAAATATTCTAACAAAATTATATAATAACTTTAAAATATTTGTTAAAAACATAAAAAATAATTTTATATTTTTATAAAATATATCACAAAATTATGTACTAACAATTTAAATTATGTTTTTCTGAATTATCAATTTAAATGTTTTTCAAATATTTAATAATATGTAATAGTTTTAAATAAATAAAATTCAAATAACAAAAAAATTAAATATTTTATAGATTATTTAAATATTTATCATAACTAGATTTTAAATAGTTAAAATAGCGAAATTATATAATAAATTTTAAAAAATATTCAAAGTAGAAAAATAATTATAACATAATATTGAAATTAATAATAATTTAATATATTACAAAATTAATGATGAAATTATGTAATAATAGTATAAATTATGATTTTATGGATAATTAAATTCAATAAATAATTAATATTTTAAATTTTAAATATTCTACATATTATTTAAGTATTTATATAACTAAATATTTTAAATAACAAAATATTTAGCACAACTAGATTTTAAATAGTTAAAATAAAGAAATTATGTAATAAATTTAAAAAAAAATCTAAAAGTAGAAAATAATTATAACATAATAATGAAATTAATAATAATTTAATATATTACAAAATTAATAAAGAAATTATGCAATAATAGTATGAATTATGATTTTATGGATAATTAAATTCAATAAATAATTAATATTTTAAAATTTAAATACTCTACATATTATTTAAGTATTTAAATAACAAAATATTTAGCATAACTAGATTTTGAATAGTTAAAATAAAGAATATATGTAATAAATTTAAAAAAAAAATCTGAAAAGTAGAAAAATAGTTATAACATAATATTGAAATTAATAATAATTTAATATTTTTACAAAATATTATAAATAACTAATTTCAATTATATCAAGTAATAATTAGAGAAAATAACTTTCAAAAAAATATTATTTATTAATAATAATTTTAAACTCTTAATCTGTATTTATTATATAATTATATATTCTAAAATTAATATTTATTGTTTTTAGTATTATTTATTATTTTTTTATAAATATATTTTCAATGATTATGTATAAATTTATTTTGTTTTGTTATTTAACAAAAAACTTTCAATAATTATTGGAGATTAAACTATTGTTATTTATCAAAGATGAGACTATTAATTTTTAACTAAAATTATGAATATTCATGAGTTGGTTTGGTTGAGTCATAGGCTATTTGGCCAACCAAATTGACATAGTCAAGTTGGGGAGTTGGTTAGCTGAAACCAATTGACCTTTTGTAAAAATCGACCCACTCAAGTTTTATCGGTTTGAGTCGATTTTTTACTTGGTTATCCGGTTCAAAAGATTTAAACTTAAAGATTAAATTTAATTTTAAAAATTACAATGCAATTAATAAAAAAAAATTAAAATTAGATCTATGATATAAAACATTTTAGACTAAGAAATATGGAAATTTTCCACTATTTATATTAAAAACTATATTTAAAATATAAAATATTTATATATATCAATGGTTAGGTCGTTTAATTTTGGCCAATTTACAAGTGCCCAAAGTGAAACTGATCCAACTTGGTCGAATTGGGAAATTTTTTAACCAAAATTGACCTAAAATACTAGAAAACTGACCAACTCGGGTCGAGTTGATCGGGTTGGTCAATTTCATCAGTTTGATGAATAAACCTAATTGAAATTAATTATTGTTATTTTTGTATTATAAAAAAATTATTAAAAACAGTATACAAAATATCAATAACTACTAATTATTTAAAAAACAATTGTATACTCTTATGTGTTTCTATTAAGGTCATTTACTAGAACAAACCTAGTAGTTTTATATATTTACTTAAATCTACCTTATAGTTTTCATTTTACTAAAATATCCCATATATTTTACAATTTATTTACTTAATCAACATTTCACTAAGGAGTGTTTGTTTTGACATAAGGCTCATCATTTTTTATTCCAAAAACACACTTAACACTTTTTTGTACAGAAAACAAAATTGACCAAATATAGCCAATAGGGTGGTTGCCCGTGTCTCATTAATGGCAAAAATGGTATTTTTTTTTATTTTCTTTTGATTAAATTTATTTAAATGAACATTAAGGTCAACACTGTCATTTTCTACTGTCATATAATAGAAAATTAATTAAATCCATTGCAAATTATAAGTGGTGTTTTAGTAAAATGCTAACTATAGGGTAAATTTTAGTAAATCCATAAAACTATAAGGGGTATTTTAATAAATCACCATTTCTATTATTTAACTTTCACTTAATAAATCTCGTGCATCACACAGGCCCCCACTAATAAGAAAAGTGTAAGGCATTTAAATCCCTTCACATGCACAGAGGACAATGTGTCCTGATTTTATTGAAGATTCAGTAAGGGAAACAGATAATAATGACGAGCAACCAATAGAACTGGACCTGGCAGCTCCAAGCTACTAGGTTGAATCCAAGCTCAATAACTGGTAAACATAAGAGTATAAAATGGAAGACCCGGAGAGAACTTACATGTATGGCAATCTCTCGTATGGAAATTAAATCAGACTATATTTCATCAAACTTTTGTTTAGATATTGAGATAATTTGATCACATGCATAGAAGACCATCTACTAACACCTTTAGAAAAAGTTCTGTTATAAATTGAAGCATAAAAAGAATTAAAAACATATCAAAAAAGACTTGGGTGGAAGCAAGGATTAAAATATCAATATGCCCCATATCCGTGTTAGTGCATCCAGATACGTTTGGATACATCAATACAATAGTTTTTTAAAGACTATAAAACTTCAAAATATCATGTAGGACCCTCTAAATACCTATAAATTTTAAAATAAAAAGAACAAAAATCAAAGGATATTGTTCATATTGGTATGCACCGACACCCACTTGAGGGTATCGGGCATATTGATATTTTAATCCTTGGGTGGAAATAATAAAAAATGATATAAGAATCCATAATTTAACAATGGATATGGCACCGGACAAAATGGAATACTAAAACAGGATTTATGTAGCCAACCCCATATAGCTGGGACAAGGCTTAGATTGATCACGATGATGAAGACAGTAAAGGTTGCAAATCCATACATTTTGGTTGGGTGATAATCCATTGTCAAAGAGCTCATTCACTAGAAAAACAACCTAAAGCATCTTTCATTTCCAAAATAGCAGCATAAGCAGCGTACTCCCTGGCAACATCCTATCCCATTCTTTTCAATGGCATCCAGGAATTCTAATTCCCATTAACTAGTCCCACTTACTAGTAAGGTTACAACAATAAAAATTGTGGGACCTCAATTTTTTTTCTTTTTTCACTAAAAATGGTGGGACCTCAATTGTGCTCCAGTTAAGAGAATACCTCAACATCAATAACATTGAATGAACACAAAAACATTCACTGAATCTCACGACTGCCAGCAAGAAGAGCATCTGCCACCGAGTCCAAGTCATGGGGAAAGAAAACCCTGCAGAACCAGGTAGAATTTATTCAGAGGAACTGCATATTCCAAGTTCAGAATTCCAAAAACAAGTTAAAAATTTTTAAATCTTTGAAATAAAGTGGCTAAATGGATGAAATCAATCACCAAACTTGTTTCATCAAGCTATGCTCTTTAGGATGATGACAGAAGTCTTTAGATGCTAGTTGACGGGAAAAGCTCCATTGAAGGAAATATCAAGGATTGGGCTTGGTCCCTAAACTCCACCGACTATAGTTACAATAACTTGAAAAAACTGAAGTAGGAATAATTGGTCGAGTGAGTACAAAAAAAAGGGCAGGAAGTCACTGTTTGAAACCACATTGGACCTCCAACCACCAAAAGTAGTGGTTCATGGTCCAGTATTGCAACTGTTTAATTGCAGGTCAGATACATGATACCATATGACTATTTTTTTTTATCAATAACAGCAACTCTTATTAAAGAATTAATAGAAAGGTACAGAAAGCAAGGAGAGGGATAAAATCTCTTAACCCTCCCCGAGAAAAACAACAAACAGAATTACAATACAGCCCATAACATTTCATCCCTACCTGCCCCTTGTTCAACAAGAGCATCCGCAAAGGAGTTAGGACTTCTCTTAACCCATTGCAGCTGAATTTCAATATTCTGAGATAGCCAATTGAACTTTCTTTTTACGTTGGAAAACTTCCATAATCCATTTTCCTCCTTTTGCAACCAGCCTATAACCACTTTTGAGTCACCTTCAACAATTAACTTTCTGGTATTCAATTCTTTAGCCTTGTTTAACCCTTCCATTACCACCATAACCTCAGGTCCAAGTGAATCCTCTACACCAATTCAATGCCAGAGGGTCCTGGATTACCTTATGACTATATTGATAATAACCATTCAATAAATTAAAAAAAGAAAAAAGAAAACTAAACCTTAAGTAGTAAAGCTAGGTTATCTCATATCATAGGTCAAAACAATTAGAAGAAACCTTGCATCTGAAGAGTCGATGTATTACACTAGTTATACAGCAAAGGTTCTATCCCATGAACAGAAACCATTTGATTGGCATCTTTTGCCTTGATGCACAAGTTCTTGGACCTCTGTAATAATCACAAATAAACCCTATGAATCCCTAGTCCTAAAGGTTGCAATCCGATGGTTTTAACATAAGGAGGACAATCTCCATGGAGAGTTCCAGCATTTTCTGCTCTTATTATCAAGGTCTAGAGTACAGAAATCAGACCTCCCTGGGGACCTTAGTCAATTCCCATATTTTTATCCGACCCTACCACTTTCCTCTCTTTCGGTTTTCTAAAATGCACAAATAAGGGATCAGCATTTCACAGCATAGATAGGTATTGAGTCACATAGTGTCGTTTAGGCAAGAAAACAATGTACAAAGCATTGAACAGTTCCAAGGTTCAACTATTTGGCCAAATTGTGCAAGTGACTTTCAACCCAACAATGGTCTATGGCTTAGCCTCAAGGCCCTCAACTGCTTAAATGACTGGTTGACAGTTGGCAAAGGTTCAACTATGGTTCAGTATGGTTTCATAAAACATTAATTACAAAGAACGTGAAGTCTTCTTAATTCAAAATATAGATGCCTGAATCAGACATACATAAACTGAAGAGAAAATGAAGTTCTATCAATAACGTACCTGCAGGTGTTGTGGTACAAGGTCTTACTTAGCTGGTTTATGTCAGCAATACCTTTACAGCCTGCCACCACCTCAAGGACTTGCCTGAAGAAAAATATGGAGGAATTATTTCAACAACTGTTAATCCAGAACAGTCATCATGGCGTGGTTTGTTTTCAATGCAACTTCATTTGCAATGGTATAAAAGTATGGGAATGCAAATTTTGATTCAAATTTGTTTCAACTTCTACCTTATCATGTTTGTTTGCAAAATAAAGTAAAATCCAAAGCAAAAGTGGACAAGAAATTGCACTTTCATGCATTTGTAGCAGTGCAAACGAATTGCACTTCAAACAAACAGAGCCTAAAAGGAAAGAAATGCCTGAAAACAGTCGGATGTCTTTCTCTCAATCTTTCTCCAATTTAACAAGTCATGCACACCAAGGTTCCAGATAATGCTTAATAGGAGAACTCCAAGACAATAAAATCACCGATTTCAATGCCTTCAAAACAACTTTTAGCTATGAAAGTTAGAGGCCCAATAAAAGAGACAATAAGTACAAGCTTGAGCATAAATCCATGTTTGATTTTCAGTAGATCACAACTAAGATAACAGACACTAAACTTTAACAACAGTAATTACCCTCAACAAATGGAAATCATATATCCACTGTAAGAGGTGAGCAGTTGAACAATAATTAGTATAATACTGTAGTGGATCCTTAACATAAATAAGGAACGTTGCAGTGTAAAGCTGGCTATAGTTAACAGCATTATCATAATGACATACAGATAAAATGCTAAATAAAGAACTTTTTATTCCTTAATTTCTGCAACCTGTTTTATAAGTTTTTTTTTTCTCTATTTTGGAAAAGTATATTTAGTGGACCATGTAATGGAGTAGGTCATATTTGAGATCAACCCTTTCCATAACCACATTTATCAGGATAGGGAAATCACAAAAGATCTATAATAAGGAACTTTCACTTGCACCTCTTATTTTAAGTCTTTTTGCCTTTCTTGTGGTCACCAATTGTTCCCCTCTAAGGAAGTTTGGTATAGGATGATTCCTCCAAAGATCATGACTTTTTGTTGGAAAGTGTACCTTGGGAAATTAAACACTTTAGATAACCTACAAAAGAGAAGACCTCTCATGTATTTCTCCCAACTGGTGTGTTCTCTGTAGATCTCATGGGGAGGATTGCTATCACTTATTGATTTCCTGTCTGTTGGCAGATTTATGGGTTTGGCTCCTCTCGCTGTTTGTGTAGTTGGAACCTACCAGCTGATATACGTACAACTTTTTTACCACTCGACCTTCTCTTGGCCCAAAAAAAAAGAGGGAGAATTATGTGGAGAACTGGAGATGTGCCGGGGCAGCTTTTCTATGGACCTTATGGGAGGAAAGAAACACTAGAATCTTCCAAGAAAAGGAAGGAGCAGCCTAGATTTAAAGGATTGTGTTCTAAATAGGGCAATATACTGGCTAAAAGCCACAGAGATCTTTCAGCAATTCTCCTTTAGTGATCTTTGGAGAAACTGGTTAACAGTAGCAAGTTGCTTATTAGGGCAGCTAAAGGTGGCTTCCCCCATCTGCAGGATCTGTGAAGCTGAACTTTGATGGGAGCAGCCTAGGCAATCCAAGACCCTCTGGAATGGGGGGTGGTATTGAGAAATCAGTATGGAGAGGTAGTCCTTCTGTACTCAGATCCTCTGGGACATGGAGATTCTGTTAGGACAGAATTACTAGCTGCTGTACAAGGGGTTCTTTTTGCAAGCCAGATGGGGGTAGAGCAATTGATTATTGAAGGAGACTCTAAGGTAGGGGTGGGCTGACTGAATAACCCCCAGAATGCGGCTTGGTGCTACAAAAATGAAATCAAGAAGTTCAAATGGCTGATAAGAAATATGCCTACTTCTATACAGTGGGTGGGGAGATCAGCAAATGCTTTGGTGGATGTATAAATGTATTAGCCAAGCAAGGGGCAAACAGGGAAGACCTTTTCTGGGCTCAATTGTGATCTTCGTTGTTTTTTGTTTTCCTTGTAATTTGTTGGGGGAGGCTGCAACTCGTGCCTCTCTGAGGGTTGTATGAGCTTTCAATCTCAAACCTGTTTATGATCTAATAAAATTATCATCATTTATCAATAAAAGGAAGCAGTGTTTTAAAGGCATGCCTAGACGCCACAGTCAAGGCACATTTTAAGGAATGTGCCTCACCTGAACCCAAGTACAGCCCCTTTCAAAAGGCATGCACCCGGTGTACCTGATCATATCAGTCCTACATCAATTGGTATCAGGGTTATTGATCCTATATCAATAATTTAGATCATCATATTGCTTTGTAAAAGTAATAGATCTACTGCTCATTCTATTCCATAGTATATGAATTAGCAGTATTTGTCTCCAACCTATTGTTAGGATATTTCAATTTTTTCTATTCCTAGTCCTAAGACTGTGGCTAAGGCTCTAAATCATCCTGAGTAGAAGAGGTGATGAATCTTGAAATGAGTGTTTCCTGAGGATTCAGACTCTAAAGATGAACTGAATGCCTTTAATAGGATATACTAGAACACAAAGGAAGATATCAGCAACGTTTTCGAATCGTCGTTGACCCAGATGGTCGGACCGTTCGGACCGGAAACCGGTCACTCGAGCAGTTCTGGGTTACCTCAAACCATCATTTAGTGAAAAAATGTTGACAAAGTCAAAAAACCATCAACCAGTTCGACCCGGCCAACAGTTAGCGGTTCGGTATTTTTTAAATTCTGTTTTTTTTTTATTTTAAAATAAAAATAAAACAAAAAATAAAATGCCAAATCTATCCTAAAATCTAACCTTCGAAAGTAGCTAGTTAGCCTCTTAAACCAAAAGCCTTCAGGCGGCAATACACTGGCACCACCCTTCCCAGAATCCGAGCGAGCACCCGTCGGCGGCCAAAGCTTCACTGCGGCTGCCAGCGAACACTATGGACTCCAACCTCACTATCTTCAGTTCTTCACTGCGGTTGCAAGCGAATTCTGCGATTTTTCAGGTAACTAAGTGAGTCGGCGACCACTGTTCAGTTCAGAACCACCATTATTCAGTTCATAACTTTAGATTTCAATTTTTATCCCTCATTTAGCCATTTCAATGATTTTTAATTAACTCTTTTTTTTTTTGCAATACTATCATTTTTCAAGGAACTGAACCACCATTTGCACCAGTGACCACTGCATTGGAGCCAAGAGCCACTGCAGATTGCAGAATCTGAGTTTGAGGCATCCCTTGTTTTTCAGTTTACATCTGATTATGATATCTCAGGTATGACTGGGATGCTGCAACAACAGCTGGTTTTCTACGGAAATATAATCTTTCAGGTAACCCTCAACTTTCCACTTTATTATCATTGGTTCTATTTATATAATTAAGTTCAATTGGATTAACTGTTTTTATTTTCAGATCTAAAAGAACTTTTTAAACTTGAGTCTTGATACTTTACTAGAATTGGCTAGAATTATTTGAACTTTATATTTCCTTTTATGTCAGTCATTTTCAGATCTGTTCGGATAAGAGTTATGTTGCTGAATGAAGTATTTACTCTTTCTGCTGCCTAAAATTGTAGCCTCGGTGTAATGACTGCCTGATGTGTTGGATTGTAGACTTTATTAGGAAATGCTGAACCATTAACTTGTTTAAGCCTTTTGTTCCTCAATTTGTTTTACCTCTTCTCTTCATTGTAATAAACAGAAGGTGAAAAAACAAGCAGCTCATACTTTTTTTATTGGAATTTTCTTTTTGTAAAGCTATAGAAACTAGAAAGCTATATTTGGGAATGAGTATAGGTTCAGATTTGGTTATCCTTGTAAAGATCTTCGTTGTACGGGGCTTTGTACTTTTTTAATATTTTTAATGAAATAAAAAAAAAAAAAAACATTGGATGCTAGGTGGTTGAAGGTATGTTCAGCCGGTAAATTTTATCTAATGGCTTTGTAATTTTCTGTATTTTATGGAATTTTTTTCTATATTTTTTGGTATTTTTTTCTGTATTTTTTTTTGTATTTTATTATTTTTATATTTAGATATTTTTATTTTTTCATATGTTGTTCTTTTTCCCGTATTTTCCTGTGTATTTTCTGTACTTTATTTAATTTTTATGATATTTTTTATTATATATAAATATTTTTTTTGTTTTTTAATTTATTTATGACGTCGCGGGTCAAACCGTTCGACCCGGATGGTTGAACCGCCAAACCGGAAAGTGGTGCCCAGAACAGTTCCGTTTCCAGGTCGGTTTTTTAAACCTTGGATACCAGAGATTTGGACATCTGTTATACTTTTTTCTATCAGCAAAGAAATCCATTTATTAATTTAAATCTGAATTTAAGATACAACAATTCCCAAAACAAAGTTAGTTTACAACAGTGCCCAAAATATGGATGCTCTATAAGCTTCCTGCTTGGCTAACATATCCGCCAACCCATTAGCTTCCCTTTTAACCCATTTGAAGGTAGAATTAAATCTCTTTGCAAGTTGGTCAATCTGTCTAAAGTGAATCTTAGCTTCCAAGGTGCTGGCTCAATTTGCTTTGCGCATGTTATAATCAGAAGCGAGTTTCCTTTAATTTCCAGCTCTCTTGCACCTAACCGTTCAACAAGCTTCAGTCCTTGCAACAGGGCCTTGGTTCAGCTTGAATTGAGTCTGCATACCCGATTGGTCCTGAGAACAAGGCCAACACTGCTCCTTGATGGTTTCAAAAGACTCCCCCTACTCCTGCTCTTCCTGGGTTGCCAAATGAACTACCATCGAAGTTTAGCTTCAGTTTAGTTACCCCTGGTGGTTTCCACTCCACTCTTATTGCTTCTCTATGTGGTTCTGACTTCTGAGAGTGCCACCTCTCTCCAATTCCTTAAGAAGTCATCCGTGGGAATACCTTTGAACAATTCCAAGGTTTTAACCCAATGTACCGATCTCATTTTGATGGCTTCAATCACCTCCTCTAAGGATTTACTTTTTTCATTGAAGATCCTCTGATTTTTCTCTTCCCAAATTGACCAAACAACAGCAGCATGTACTGTCTTCCACATGCATCTTCCCCTTTTCATCTGTTGCCTTAGGGAGGTTGGGTTGAAAAGACTCACTATGTCTTGTGGGGGAGCCCATCTGCATCCAAAGAGAACAGAAATAGTCTCAAATACAAAAAACAAATGAGTAGGAGAGCAGTAATTGAGAGAGGGTTTCACCACAAGCCTTGCAGAGAACACACACGAGGAGAAAGGCACATGTTTGGCCTTCTTTTCTATAGCACATCACAAGTGTTTAGCTTCCCTAGAAACATTTCCCAGCAAAGAGATTGTACTTTAGGAGGAATTGGTTTACACCAGATTTCTCTTACAGGAAAATTCGCCCCCACACTAGCCGACTGGGCAAGTATGTCGAAGAAAGAAGAACAGGAAAATAAACCATCTGAAGCTGGATGCTAAATTCTATTATCACGGCTATTTTGGTCCAGGTAAACCACTTCCAACTTTGACAAAAGGAGAGAATCACACTAATTATCTCTCAAACCCCTTCTAAACCCTAAATCCCAATTTAACCCAGATTTTGAGGGTGTAGCTACCCTTGCTATAGGATCAGCCTTTAGGTTTGACAGATAATAGAGGTTAGGGAATTCAAGCTAAGAGGCTGGTCTCCAAGCCAAAGGTCTTCCCAGAATAAGGCTTTGTCCCCACACCCAACATCAAGATGAACAAAGAGGTTGGACAACTATTATACTTGTGTATCACTAGACCTAACATCCCATATATGATGAGTGTAAATAACTTGTTTATGCATGAAGTTCCCCAAGGAGGCAGCTAATAATTCTTGCACACTTGAAGAAGACTCTAAAGAAGGAAACATTATATGTTCAATTGTAGGCACATTAGAGTTGAAGCATATAGAGATGCATATTGGACTGGTTCAGTCAATGAAAAGTCTATATCTGGCTCCTATACATTTGTAGACTAATCTTATATCATGGAGGAGCAAAAACCAATCAATTGTTGCTTTGTCTCGTACAGAGGCAGAGTATCAAGCTATGGCATTCTTGAGAACAATTGTTGCTTTGTTGTATTATGACAACCAAACTAGGATAAACATTGCTCATAATCTCAGCATGACCATATAAAACACATTGAGATGGATCATCATTTTATTCATGATAGTATTGTTCTCAAGAATCTTTATTTGCTCTTTGTCAAGTCTGAATTGCAATTGGCTGATGTCATAACAAACAGATTTGACAAATCTAAGTATGAACATAATCTTAACAAGCTCAGCATGATTATGTTCAGCTTGAGTATAGACAAATTTATTTTAGTTGTACTTTATTTTATGAGATATAAATATGATTTGAAAGGACAGATCACCCATGATTCTACTCTCTCTCATACCTTGTGTTCTTTCTAGTCTCTTCTTATACTCTTCTCTTCCCATTACTCTATCTCCTAATTGTTTCTTCTATTGTATTTAAGGATGCAAACTGATTGAATCGGATTCGAATTGGGGTATATCCGAATCAGATCCAATAAGGATCGTCAGATATCTGAATCTGATCCGATCTTATTTAACTTCTGAAAAAATTAATAAATTATTCAAAGGAAAAAATCATAACAGTTTATATAAAGAAAAACAAAAAAAAATACAAGTATTTTTCAAATATTTTATCACATATATACATGTTTTTTAAAAAATAAATAATATAAATTACAAAAATGCAATGTAAACATATGTATAAATAAATAAATAACATATATATATGATCGGATTGGATTGTTTCAGATGAGAGGGGGGGGAGGGGGATCTGAATTCAATCCAATTATCCGATCCGAAAATCCAACAGGGGATATCTGACAAAATAGGATCAGATCTATTTGCACCCCTAGTTGTATTGATTTTTCTATATGAATTCTACAATACAATTCCAACCACTATTAATCCCTCTTAAATGCACCAATCTGTCATTACAAATAAAATCCCATTTTTCCCCCTTGTTACATAAAAACTACTTTCCCCAAGACATTAATTTGACTTTCAACCCCAAATCACCTTAACCATTTGGATAGTTACATGTCTTCAGTTTCCACTGACTTAAACCCTCTGCCATGTGTATTCTTCCATTGACGGTATTGTAAGATGGTGGAATGGTGATAATATGTGGAGTCTCAGAAATTCGAAGGGAGCAATGGAGTTGGAAAGGGGAAGATCTCAACCTGGAGAGAAAGGGAATTAGGGCTCTGCAACTTTGAAGGAGAAAGATTGTATTCTCCTCCGAGTGCGTGGGGCTCTCTCTCTCTTAGCCCTTTTTATAGTTATCCTGCCCACCTTGCACACCCCTTGGGTGTCACGAGAAAAGTGAGGCCATGGTTTTGTACAGGGAATATCCTCTTGTTAGACAAGTATCTGAATTAGTTGTGCCAAGTTGGCATGGAGTTATCTGAATTAGGAATGAAGGGACTTGAAACTGAATCAAGTATCTTTCCCCTACCACTGTGCACCTATCCAATGACAAGACAACCCAGCCACATGCTATCCCCTGTGGCATTACTTTGCATGCCAGGATGGCCATGAGAAAGTATTTCACATAGTTTAGTTTGGGTGGTTGTATCAAACACCTAGTTTTGCATGCCAATGGTTGTGGGCATGTCTATGCCGTTGTAGCCTTACTTCACATGCTAGAATGGCCACAAGATAGTTTTTCACATAGTTTAGTTTTGGTGGCTGTACCGAGTTTTGCATGCCGATGGTTATGGATGTGCCTATGCCCTTACAGCTGTATCAAGAAACACTCCCCATATCTTCCACAATATCAACTTCAAAAGATTTCCCACCTCCAACCACTTGTACCTCCTTAAAATGTGAAATACCATTAATAACCCTATCTTCCTGTAACAACATTCCTTACACTCATAACCTGCTACTCAATTATCTCCCTACTCAAACTCATCTACTGTGAGTTCCTTACCTTCAATCACAATTCTAATTTAACATTTTCCCCTGCACACACCAAATCAATTTCCAGAGGTACTGCATTCCAATTAGACACTGATAACAATTCTTGCTTATCGAATGAAGCTCCATAAAACGTTGTTCTTGTCAACAGAAACAAAGCAACAACAAACATTTCCAATCACTATAAATGTCTAGACATACGAAGTATGAAGTAGAATACCCACTACATTGATCCAACCCAATAGCATATAATTGCTATTTCTAATACAGGCAGTTGCCAGTGTCAATCAGTCAATACAGAACTCTGGTTAACATAGATGAGACCATTCCCATCTAAGAACCTTTGCAACATCTAAACCAGTTTCTAATGTTGCAATGCCCAAGAAACAACAAACTCTTCATCCAGGACTGCCCCAACAAATCTTCCAAGCAGACATCTTTTTAACAGAGCCAATCTATTCCAAATCTGACCAACCCCCTTCAGTTTGATGGATGGAAAACAGTTGCTTACATTGAACCTTTTCATTCCAGATTCACCAACACCATCCCACCAATTCAAGTATGTCCAAGGACCTGTTAATTTTCCTGTGTCTGTTGGGCCCTAAAGTCATGACATCCTCTTGTTTTCAATTACGGCTAATGGAGAATCAGTGCAACCCCCATCTCCTTTCTTTTTTATTATAGTGGTAGTGGTTCTAAACAAAATGCTTCTTAAATCTGAATGGTTGATTTTGAAGCCTTTCAGGTAAGCTAGTGTAGTATGATTCGGTAGGAGAGAGGAGAAGAGAAGAGAAGAGAAGAGAAGAAAGAAGAGAGAAAAGTTTGAACAGCGGTTGCCCCACTTTGTCTTATATATCAGAGTGTCAACAGAGAGAGAAAAGACACGTATACCCTTAGTTACAAACAAAGAGAAAAATAAAGAGAACACCCCTGACCTGACAATACTCCCCCTCAAGTTGGGCAGTATATATCTATCATGGCCAGTTTGTTACAAAGATCAATATATCGGGTACAAGTAACACCTTTAGTGAATACATCTCCCAGCTATTCACTTGTGTTCACATAAGGAATACAAATTTCACCACTTTATAACTTCTCAAGGATGAAGTGTTTATCCACCTCAATGTGTTCCGTCCTTTCATGCATAACCAGATTGTAGGCAATAATGATAGCAGCCTTGTTGTCACAATACAATGTCATTGGTATAGGAACACTAAAACCCAACTCAACCATGATATTCTTGATACACAAAATCTCAGCCACACCATGCGACATGGCTTTATACTCAGCCTTAGCACTAGATCCAGCCACAATAGTCTGTTTTTTACTCCTCCATGTCACTAAATTACCTCCTGCAATAACCAGTTCTGGACCTTCTATCCTCCACTGATCCAGCACAATCAGCATCTGTATAGCCTTCCACCCTCAAGTGTCCATGTTTAGAAAACAAGATACCTTACCCAGGATGCTTCTTCAGACATCTAGGACTTGTTTTGCAGCAGCCAGATGTGTGGTCCTAGGTGCATGTATATACTGACTTAACAATCCCATGGCATATGCAATATCAGGCCTTGTCATGGATAAATACAAAAGTATACCAATGAACCTCTGAAATTGCCTTATATCAGATAGAGGCTCAGCCTCATTTTCACCCAATCTATGGTTTCTCTCAATTGGTGTGTCTGCAAAGGACCTAGATCCTTGACACCAAACGGCGACCCCAAGTAGTTCTTTAGCTTTTGTATTTCTGACTCCCAGTTTCCAATGATGGTAATATCATGCACATAAACAATCAAGACTACAATCCAATCTCCATCTATTTTAACAGAGTGTATGATCACTCTGGCACTACTTGAAACCCACCTACTTCACCACATTACTGAATCTACCAAACCAGGCTCTGGAGATTGCTTTAACCCATACAATGACTTCTTGAGACGACACACTTTCCCTTCAGTTTCTTTAGTGCTAAACCCTAGAGGCTGAACCATATATACTTCTTCTTCAAGATCACCATTCAAAAAGGCATTCTTAATGTCCATCTGGTGTAGTTGCCACTCAAAATTAGCTACAAGAGATAATAGTACAGGAATGGGGTTCATTTTGGTAATAGAAGCGAAGCTCTCTGTGTAGTCAACTCCATATGTCTGTGAGAAACCCTTTGCTACCAGCCTAGCTTTGTACCTTTCCACAAACCCATCAGCACGATGTTTAACAGAAAACACCCGCTTGCATCCCACTAGTACTTTACCGTTAGGAAGGTACCACCTCCTCCAACATAGCATTTTTTCCATTCAGATAAACCCAAGGCCTCTGCAACATTTTAGGTATAGGGACACTAGAGATATAACAAACAAAAAGGTACAATAAGAGGAAGATACATTATCAATAGTAGTAAAGTGAGAAATTTGATACTTAGTGGTACACGAGTGAGTCCCTTTAGAAGGCAATGAAAACATCAAGAGTAGTAAAGTGAGAAATTGGATACTTAGTGGTACATGACCAAGTCCCTTTACAAAGGGCAATTAGAACATCAAGATCACAAAAGGGGTCCCAAGGAGAAACAATACCTGGTTCACAGGGAGTAGTATTACCTTTCAAGCTTACCTCCTAAGAGTCCAACGGCTCAGGTTGTGTAGTTTCAAGAACACCCATCTCTGGAGATGTATGTTGGTCCTTCGGGCTATGAGGACAAGAGCAAGAACAAGAGAAAGAATACATGTGTTGAACAAGAGCATGCACAAAAGTACGATGAGTAGGCACAGTAGGAGACTCAGGAATAGGAAGTGGGAGATGAACTTGTCTCTCCTCAAAGCTACTATTCTCCCCCTTGGAGAGGGGGGGAGGGGGGGACGTAAGACTAAAGACTCAAGAAAGACACAATCATGGATATGTAGACTCATTGAGAAGGGTGGTCATACACTTATACCATTTCTGGATAGTGGGATACCCAAGGAAGACACAAGGTATGGACTGAGGATCAATCTTACCACAAGATGGGGATAAATTATGAACAAAACAACAGCAGCCAAAGGTCCAAATATGGATAGAGAACAAAATTTCTTAGGAACATGCATATGCAACGTAAGTCCTCAGGCAACCTCAGGGAGATAGTAATTTTTTCTTTCAGCAATGCCATTTTGCCAACGTGTCCCTAGATAGGAGATCTAGTGAATGGTCCTATTTTCAGCAAAAAATTGAGTCACATCTTTCCGAAAATATTCCCAAACATTGTCAGAGTGGAAAATTTTTACTTCCACATGGAACAGTGTAAACACCATTCTCTGAAAATTCTGAATTATCTTTAGAACTTCATCTTGTGAATGGAACAAATAGATCCAAGTATAGTGAGAGAAATCACCAATAAAGCTTATAAAAAATCTGTAATCTCCTTTGATAAGAAAAGTAGCAGGGCCCCAGACATCAGAGTGGACAATCTGGAAAGGAAGGAATGCCCTCTTGTTGCTTGGTTGAAAGGTGGTTCAGCAATACTTGTTGGAAAGGCAGGTTGGGCACTGGAGAAATGAAGGGATGAGACATCCATCGTATAGACACCCGAATCTTGCAGAATAGAATGGGCGAATTTCAAAAAATTTTCTCCATCCTACTGGGAATTGTATTTCCTATTTTAGAAAAATCATATTTTTCAATGATCAATCTTGAACCAAGAATGGGCAAAACTGGAATGTTACACCTGACCCCTAGACTCGATTGCTCCCACTTGCACTTAGGTCCAATCTGGAATAAGCTGGAGTCCCATACTTTCCACGTGTTTCTCAAACACTTTCTGTATGAGTGGCTTAGTCAATGGGTCTGCAACACTCTCCGCTAAAGCTACCTTCTGAATCAGGACGTCCCCTCTACCAACAATCTCCCACAGTATGTGGTACTTCCTCTCGATGTGCTTGGACTTTGAGTGGGCTCATGGCTCCTTAGCCTGAGCAATGGCCCCATTGTTGTCGCACAGCAACGGGATGGGTGATATACTGGATGGAACTACTCCCAACTCTTGGATGAACTTCTTCACCCACACGGCTTCCTTGGCAGCCTCACTTGCGGCAATGTATTCGGCTTCGATTGTGGAATCCGCCGTGGACCCCTGTTTGCTGCTTTTCCAGCAAACAGCACACGATCCTATCGTGAATACGTAACCAGATGTAGACTTTCTATCATCTGGATCCGACTGGAAATCGGCATCTGTATACCCTTGGATCTGTAGTGAGCTATCATCGAATACTAGACAAAACTCTTTTGTCCTTCGAAGGTACTTAAGTATATTTTTCACAGCAGTCCAGTGCTCCTGCCCTGGGTTGGCCTGAAATCTGCTTACTACACTCACTGCCTGAGCAATGTCAAGACGAGTGCACAGCATGGCATACATGATGTTTCCTATGGCAGAGGCATTGGGAACGTCTTTCATGCCATCAATCTCCCCAGAAGTCTTGGGAGACATCTTCTTGGAGAGAGTGACTCCGTGCCTGAAAGGAACATTTCCTTTCTTGGAGTTCTCCATGCTGTATCTTTTGACTATTTTGTCAATGTAAGCAAATTGGGATAATCCTATTATCCGCTTCGATCTATCTCTATAGAGTCGAAGACCCAGTATATAAGACACTTCTCCAAGATCTTTCATGGAGAATTGCTATGAAAGCCATACTTTGACCGAGGTCAACATTCCCACATCATTCCCAATGAGTAGGATATCGTCCACATACAGAACCAAGAACGTAACCTTATCCCCACCGGTCTTCTTGTAAACACAGGGCTCATCCGGATTCTGCTCAAAGTCAAACGTTTTGACAGTAGAGTCAAATCGGATGTTCCAACTCCTAGAAGCTTGCTTAAGTCCATATATGGATCTATTTAGTTTACATACCATGTGTTCCTGACTCGCAGCTATGAAGCCTTGCGGCTGCTGCATATAGATATCTTCAGTAAGATGTCCATTCAAGAATGCAGTTTTGACATCCATTTGCCAAATCTCATAGTCATGGTATACTACTACAGCTAACAGGATCCTAATGGATTTAAGCATGGCCACAGGCGAAAAGGTTTCCTCATAATCAATGCCCTCTTTCTGAGTGTACCCTTTCACCACTAGACTAGCTTTGTAGGTCTCAACCCTGCCATCGGGGCCCTTCTCCCTCTTATAGATCCATTTGCAACCAATTGCTTTTACCCCAAGGGGCGGATCTACCAAAGTCCAGACTCCATTGGTCTCCATTGAGTCCATCTCAGCTCTCATGGCATCTACCCACTTAAGAGAGTCTATGTCCAACATAGCTTCCGCGTAAGTCAGGGAATCCTCCTCACTAGTCAAGGCTTCCACCAATTAACTATCCTAGTCATAACCATAACGGACTGGTGGCCTGGATACCCGGGTAGATCTTCTAAGTTGGTCAATACCTGGAACATGTGGGACATCTCCCATTACTCCTGAGCTCTCCTCATCAAGAACAATTTCCTTACGATGATTGTTTAGGATGTAATCCTCTTCCAAGAAATGGGCATTCCGACTACAGAACACCTTCTGTTCTCCTGGGTCATAGAATAGATAGCCCATAGAGCTTTTGGGGTAGCCTACAAATAGGCAACGGCTGGTTCGGGATTCCAATTTGTCTGGGCTCGTTTTTTTAACGTGTCGAACAACCCCAAATCTTCAAGTGTCTGACACTTGGTTTCTTTCCGCTCCAAAATTCATATGGAGTGCTCGGAACCGATTTGGTTGGAACCCTATTCAGCACGTAAATCGCAGTCTCTAATGCATATCCCCAAAAAGATGTGGGTAACTCCGAGTGTGCGAGAAGTGACCGGGCCATATCAAGTAAGGTCATATTCCTCCTCTCTGAAACACCGCTAAGTTGTGGTGTAGCAGGGAAGCTAACTGCGATACTATCCCGTTGACCTTTAGGTAGTCCCTGAATTTGTCAGAGAGATACTCGCCACCTCGATCGGATCGAAGGGTCTTGATTTCTCTCCCCAACTGTTTCTTGACCTCTTGTCTAAACTCCTTGAACTTTTCAAAGGATCCAGACTTGTGTCTCATTAAGTACACGTAACCATACCACGAATAATCATCGGTGAAGGTGATGAAGTATACGTGTTGGTTACGATTCCTAACATTCAGGGGCCCGCATACATCACTATGTACAAGGTCAAGCGTGCCCATACATCTTTCAGGCTTGCCGCTGAATGGCCATTTTGTCATCTTACCACGAAGGCAAGGCTCACAGGTGGGAAGAACTTCTACAGTTAGAAAATCCAAAGGACCATCCTTTACCAACCTTGTGATTCGGTCATTACCGATATGGCCAAGACGGTAATGCCACAGGCATGTGGGACTAACGGTATCACGAGTTCTCTTGGGAACATTAGACGACGTAGTTTCGGCTATGTTGGATTGTAGAGAAGGATGCAGAACATAGAGACCGTTCTCCAGTTCCCCGCATGCGATGAATTTGTTGTTTCTTTTAATAGTAATCGTATTACTAAAGAAAACAGAATATCCATCAGCACACAATTTTGAAACAGAAATCAAATTTCTTCTTAAATTCTGTACATAAAGACAATCTTTAAGTACAAGTGATCATTCTCTAAAAAACAATTCTACACTATCGATGGCCATAGCTGCAATGCTTGCAGAAGTTCCCAAGAAGAGCGTCACCTCTCCCTCACTCAGTCTTCTGCTTATTCTGAAACCCTGCAATGTGTTACATGCAAGAGTCGAAGCCCCGGAGTCAATACACCAAGAAGCAGAAGTAACCAACAAATTGGTTTCTATGACACAGATTCAAGATTACCTTTCTTGGATTCCAAGTAGGCAGGACAATTCCTTCTCCAGTGGCCGGTCTGGGGACAATGGTGACAGGCATCGAATGCCTTGTCCTTCTGTTTCTTGGATTTGTTGCCCTTTTTCTAGGGCCTCTTCTTAGACCTCCTCTTCTTGCCACACTTCCCTGCTTCCATAAGCATGGCGACGGGCTCATCCTTACGAATCAGTTCCTCAACTCGTTGCAACATATTGTTGAGCTCTCTTGTAAGCTGACGTTCAGCTTATTCATGTTATAATTCATGACAAACTGATTGTAGGACGGATGTAGAGAATTCAGAATGGTGTCTACCTTGGTGACGTGGTCTAGCCCGGACCCTAGGGCTTCCAGCTCGTTTATGTATCCCATCATCCGAAGACAATGGTCATGCACTTGTTGTCCCTTGGTCATTTGAGCGGTCATGAACTACTTCAAGACCTTCTGTCCAATATGTCCTTGGCCAGTTCGATCTGATCGAACTGCCTCTGTATTGGATTGTCCAGAGAAACTATGATATAGCAGCGGGCCAGGGAGTTCTCCTCCCACTCCAGGTAGTCCCTTATGTAGGCCTCAGAAGCCCGATCACCTGGACGCTCTGGGGCGGGGTTTTTGGCAACTTTGTCTAGTTTTTCAGAAGTCAGTACCAGCATGAGGTTACGGTACCAGTCAGCGTAATTAGGGCCCTTAAGCTTGTTGTTGTCAAGAAGATTTGAAAATTGTCCGTTTGCCATTTTCTAGTAAAATAACAAGCATTAGTCCACAACCTAATTTGATTCATATTCATTATATAGATATGACTTTTAATCTATGTTCAATTCCCATTTGTTCATCTCTGAGATTTCCCTCCCATCTCAGTGATGGAGACAGCGACTTGTCTCTGAAAATGTGGGAAACAACATAGGGTGCATGGAGCCAACTGTTTCAGCTGCAAAACCCCACCACCTTTCTGTGAAGGATCATATCCACTCATCATATGAGTTTTCCCTTTGGCCTCTGTCAAACAAGGTTCAAAGTCATTTTCAGGTAAACCTTTCTGTCCAGTGAGTGCTCACCCATCCTATTCGTAAACGCCAAAGTACCGTGAGAGAGTTCTCATTTTCTGGTGAAGCCCCTCCCACATCGATCTATGACGCCCCTATCATCTTATGAAACACTCAGACAAGCCCGATAGCAAATGGATAGCCCATTTTCTGGTGCGTTTCCTCATTACTGAATGACCCATCCTCATGCTAATGATGGAAGGCATTTAGAGAGTTCATCACATGAATCTCCCTATCACATGCAGTCATATTTGTAGGAGGGAACGGAAAATTACGCCATAGTTTGATTTAGGTCAAACCAAAGTGGCTCCCATTGACTTTCATAAAGCCAGATTTTGGTGGGCCAAAATCGGTTAGGATTCCGCATGTATCCTCTTCATGAGGTGTGGGGCCAACGACCGAGGGAGGTCATCCAATAACCAGTAGGGACACCATGGCAATGATGTGCATTTAGCCATGGTGTGCGCAAGATCCACTTTCAAATCAGCATGGGCCAAGCACTTATAGCCCATAAACGTAGCACATCATACATCCATACATCACATGCAGGGAAGAATTGATCCAATCAATTAATATCTGTAAAGCCCATTTTAAAGCCCATAATATTAACCATTAATATTTTCTAGGTATATGGGCCGAAATTAGGATTGATCAATTCGATCCATATAGCTTTATCTGCGAAGTGGGCTTTTAGCAACTTTAACAAATTAAAACTGGGCCTTTACAGGTTGGGCCGAATTAAATATTCAATTAATTAGCAATCCTTAGGCCCATTAGTGGGAGAAATAGGGCTAACATTCAGCCTTGATCGAACCCTAGATTCGGTCCAACCAGTTTGGACCAATCTGGTTCGAATGGGTCTAGGGTTTGATCTTTAATTAAAAATTTAATTCAAGAAATTAATCTGAAATTAAATACTGATAAAAGAAAATCAAGAATCAATCAGATAGGGTTGTTCGCACAATCCATCCTGTAAAACAGAGGTTAGATCACAGTTTGCAGTTTCATAAACTGCAAATCGCAGATAGCGATTTTCCCATCTGCGAAATCTCCTTCCATGCGCCGCCATCTTCGATCCAAAATAAAATAAATAGAAAACCTAATTTCTATTATAATTACATCAGATCGAATGCCTATACATTTAGTCTAAAAATTAAAAAAAAAAAATTACAGACCAAATGTAATAAAAATAAACAAGAAACTGCAAAATCGCAGGTTCCCTACGCCAATCAAGATTTCGATCTCCATGTGTACAAATAGCCCATAAATCAAGAAAATTATAAAGAACAATTATAAATAATAATCAAATTTATAAAATTTAATTTTAGATTAATTGCCCATCAACTGGAAACAAATTTTCTAGAAAAACCTTATAATTGCGCAAATCGGGTAGAACGCCTTCTGCCCATTTGCGCAAGTTCAGATTTCATCCAATTCGGTTCAAGATTTGAACCTGGCTCGAATACCACTGAAGGGATGAGATATCCATCGTATGGACGCCCGAATCTTGTGGAATAGAATGGGTGAATTTCAAAAAAATTTCTTCATCCTATTGGGAATCGTATTCCCTATTTTAGAAAAATCATATTTTTCAAGGATCAATATTGAACCAAGAACCGAACCAGATCTGAACAAAAACAGTAGGAGAGGGATATACCTGATACGGATAAATAGTATCTCCCAATTGAGGTGTTCACACCCAAGGAAGGAACCAAAAATTGCTCCCACTAAAGATGGCGCAATGCAAAATGAAGCAAAATCAGCAGCGTTCTTCACAAGAACCGGATCTTTCGCAAGAATCAACTAGATAGCACGTGAGCACTACTTCTAATTAGCCCTTTCACAAAGGACTGATATCAAGATCTAATCTTGATCACTCCTACTGACAAGAGGAGATCGAACTGGTAGATCTAGAGGCGGCAGGAAGGAGGCGGCAAGAAAGAATTTGCACAGAGGTACTGAATTATTTCTTCTGTGATTTCAGCTCTGAAGAGAATGTGAATATGTGTCTTCTAAAGGCTGCCGCCCCCTCCTCCTTTTATAAGCTTAAAGGGATCAACTCCTAATCCCATTAGGAGTTGCTGATACAAATCATATTCGGATCAGAATTCCCCTTAAGTGATAAGGGTAAATCCTTATCTTATCTGCAGATTAGATCAGCCATCTCCTAATCCTATTAGGAGGTTTCCAGATCTGAATCACATTCAAGTCTGGACTCTCTGAGTGGATAGGGTTAAGACCCAATCCTATCTGGTAATCTAATATCAGAATTCGCCCCTTATTAAGCTGATCAAATCAGCCCAGTTCGAAATGGGCTTTAGGCCCAATAAGGCTATGTGCTCACTTGGCCTTCCAAATTGTTGCCCAACTGACAGTGCACCCCCTGAAATCCATCGCATGGGCTCTATGGGCCCAACACTTACTCTAAGTGGTCCATGGGCCAAGCTACCTTGTAACACTCAGGGACTGTGGGCAAATGTAAGATTAGCCCATCAGGTATTACCCCCAATGGTCTTACACTTAACCTCTCAGCCCGTAATGATCAAACACTACCCGACAAGAGAGAACCTCTCCCTCGGCTGCAAGGAACAGCGCTACACTCTCCACTTACATGGATCCCGGGAATTAAAACATTTTGCAAACGTTTAAAAACCGTAATATATATACTTTTATATCTCATATAAAATATATTTTGCAAAACAAATCTCAACGATTGAAATCAGTTGCCGGCAGTCTTGGTTTCCATTAGAGAGTGCATCCCTGATCATTACATATGTCCGACAAAGGGGTTGATCCTATCACTATGATCACCCACTCAGATGAATTCTCAGACTGTCCCAACATACCCAAGTTTTGACCCTGCTAAGGATCTCACTGATTGTCATATCAAAGATAGCACAATCCGACACCTAGTGCAGTATCATAATCGAGTCTAGGGGTCAGGTGTAACTTTCCAGTTTTGACCATCAATCTCCAAGGTCTAGGGCAATGCTGAAAATCTTGTTCGGTTCAAAGATTCAATTAATCCTACACTGCATGTACCTCAGGTCTCACCCTGGTGGTAGAGACAGGCCACCCCAACCAACTTGGCGGCACATTAGTGTCAGCCTTAGCAGGATGAATCTCTCCAGACTTATCCAACGGCTGTGAATATTCTAAACCAACACAAGTCTCATAAATGTTCGATTTAAGGGTATTACACAGAAACACACCACAGGAACATGAATCAAATATGTACTTTATTCATTTACAATAATTGTCATAAGTACATCAAACTGATTGGAGATAAGGGCATACAAAACTGTCTAACAAGAAATGACAAGGTCATAGACTCAAACAATTCCGGAAACAACACTTTTAAAGAAGAGAATGGCAGATGACTAAGGCAACAATGCCATAACATTATTTAGGTTTCATTACAAGAACTGGAAGACTAATTCATTATAGTAGGAGTATTTGCCGTTAGACCATCTGCATCTTCCAAAATATATAGACCATCCACCACTCATCCTTTACCAATCATCCTCCCCAAAGTCAAATCGTAGAAACCACACGAATTGGAAAAAAAAGATCATAAAACAATTCAAAGATTGGGTAATACTACTAATCGGCAAAAGATTGATAGGAAATTTAGGAACATGATAAATATAGCTCAAGTTAATTCCACCTGAAAGATACAGTTCCTTGACCAGCAACAATAGAATGAAAATCATCAACCAGCCTCACCCTATCTCTCCCTGACAGCAAATGATATGAAGAAAATAATGTTGGCTTACCGGCCATATGGCTTGTGGCCCGCTGCCCCAGAATCAATGATCCAAGGGAACTGCATAGGGGTAGACGCATGGAAACCTGAGACCTGGTTACCTTAATTGGAGACAAAAGCTAATAGGAGTGATTGAGGTCTCCTCATGTTGCTGAAGTTCCTTACCATATCCTTCCAACAACTGTTCCTTCAGTAGATTCAATATGCCCTACTTTGTTGCAGAGGTGATAGCACCTTCTAAAGCCGTTGAAATATCTCAATGACAAGTGGTTATGATGTCCATAAGATGTTAAAACTATCCCACAATGGCAAGTAATTGGCAGCAAACCAAGGGCTGAAGACAAACAGTAACAACACTCCTTTGTAACTCCACACATCCTCCCTTACTGACCAAAGATCAAACACCTGCAGGGTGTCCAAAAACACACCAGACAAGACCACCAAAAGAAACCCCAAAAACAACAGTATACTGCCCTGAAAAAATTAACAAAAAACACCCTAAACCAAGGATCGGAACTTGATTTGTCTTCATCAAAAAACAGTGGACTGGTCTTTACAATCCAATCAGTCAACTAACCAGTGAAAAAATAGGTCCTGAACACTCAGCAGTACTCCCAGACCACCACATATACCCTTGCACTTGAGCCATTCGATCCAAAAGAATAACACAGACGCAGTAGAAAGAACTTCAAAACACTGCTGTCATAGACCAGCAATCAAACACCTTGAAGGCAACAATTACAACCAGTTCCCAAGGCTTCAACATAGTAGATAGTAGATTAAACCATATCGCAATAAGGTTAATTTCAACTAAGGATAAGAGCCACAGAAGTAATTTAACACACCTCAAACATGGACTGATAACGAGTTCTCATATGCCAACAAAGGTAAGTGAAAACCTAACTATGATCTTTGCAACCAAGATGCCACAGCAAGAACAATACATGGGCTGAAGAAACACATACCAGAAACACCACAACTAATGCAAACACCACCTCTTCACAATACCTCAAGTATACACTCGTGGGAGATTATATGCACTGAACCAGCACTTGCACTCTTCCCAAACGGAGCCTAAAGAAAAAATAAGATGTTCTTGTGTGATTCTTGGCACGAGGCATATTCTAGTCTTTGTATAACAAGGTCTTAATTTTATTTATTATTATTATTTATGAGTAACAAGGTCTTTAATGTTGAGACTTGGGAGAAGATCCTCAACTGATGTAACTGACATGCCTTAGGACATAGGGGTGCCAGACTTATCCAGATACCTAAGCCTTCTCAGTGAAAGATAACTTTAGGTCAATAGACATGTAGGTATGGCTTCAAGGGAACTTGTCCGACGCACTGAGCAGAAGAAAGATTCCTTTCCAGGGAATGACATTTACTTCAGTCAGGAGTGCTACACATTTTGCAAATTTAGTTCTTGCCACTTTTGTTTCTTCCAGCATTGGTGGCAAAGGTGTTGGAGCAAAGGAGAAAAATTATCGAGGAGATGGACCAAACAATGAGAAACATCATTTGGTGGAATAGATCCAAGTAGGCACATAAAAAGGAGGTCAAGGTCCACGTGGTCAGACCCATCCATTTAATGAACAAGTCCAAGTAGCTGTGAAAATTTGGAAACACTTGCACATGCTCTGGGAGATGGTTATTGCAAGCAAGCATTCCTTTCATATCTGGAAACATTTTAAAGATATATGATTGATATTTGGAATTTTGGGATGCTCATTGATGTGGTATCATTAATATGAGATCAAAGAAGACATTGTAAATATAATGTGGCAAACTATGGTGAAAACCAGCCCTGCATAGAATCCATCTTTACTGCTAAGGATGGTTCTTGACAGATGTCAAACATTCAGACATAATAATCAAAATGTTTTGAAAATTATATAGGTTTTCTTTACAAAATTCCAAGAGAATAATATATCCATCTGGAAATAATGCTAGGAAATGAATCCAATTTATAAGGCACCATGAGGGAAGTATTTCTGCATACCGAACTAAACAAGGTTCGTTACGGCCTTTAACTATGCAATCTTGGTCATACTTTTCTTTCTTCTTAGAAGGCCATACTGACTTTACAAAATTAATCCCAGCATGAGCATTCTTGATTTCACAATATGGTGAATCTGTCTCTATCATCATTCTTTCCACAGGAATGCCCCTTACCACCTCAAGATTTTCCACTGTCTTCAAGGAGCAACCATTTACACCTATTTAGTACCACAAAAATAAGTAAATACAGAGACAAAGAATCAGAGGTAAAATCTGTTTCAGCAAAGATACTTAAAGACATACTAAATGTGAAAACAAGAGACTGTGAAGATGGTCCCCTTGATTACATCTATGCAAAGAGGCAGGAGAAAAACCTTTGGTTCTAACATATATAAATAAATGTACAGAGCAAACCAAAACAACTAAAAAAATCTTTAAACAAGAATTCTATTTGCATTTCTTTTCATATCTAAAATTTGCACACATGAGAAATACAGAATACGAGGAAAAAACTTTACAACATCATATCCCTCCTTTTTACAGGCATAATGTTTGGTACAAACGCTTCCTGGGCTACAAATCTCCTCATTTTTCTTCTTTCACAGTAATCTGTAACCAGCCAGATTAAAAAATCCAACTGAAGAAGACATTACTCATCCAAATCATGTTTTAGGAAAGGAATCATAGTTAATCAAATTAAACAATTGTATTGTAAACAATTTGTATCCCTTTTTCCAGTCTTTATATCTGCATTTGTAGGTACCCATAGTCAGAAAATTTAAAGAACAAGGCTATCGATGGCTTGGTCCTTGTACATTTGTCAAAGCAACTTACTTTAGAAATGAAACCATAATCAACTGAGTAAAATACCTCACCTATAGATGCCTTCTTTCCCTTCCCTCTACATCCAACAATTTCTTCTTTCAGAAACGAAGTTTAGAGACCATGTGTAAAAGAGAAGATGATGAGAAGATTGTAATATGAGAGAGAAATATTCCAAGAGTATATATATATATATATATATATATTGATCAATAACTTTGCAAAGATTTCATTAGAAAACTTTAGGATACAACAAGAAGTTGTGAAAGAAGCCAGCTTTAGTAAGCTGCCCCGGAACAGAATTACAAATGTGCCAAAAACATGTGTTCTTTGAACCCCTTGCTTTGCTAAGCTATCTGCCAAACTGTTGGCAGATCTCCTAACCCATCCCACCTAGATTGACATGTTCCTTGACATCCATTCAAGTCTTTGGAATTCATCCGTCAACAGCCATGTCACCCCTTCCCCTTTCCGCAACCATTTTATCACAGTTTTTTAGTCTCCCTCGATGATCAGTCTATTAATACCCAACTCTTTAGCCTTCTCAACCCTATATGCTGCAGCTAGAAACTCTGCCCTTACCACATCACCCTGCTCCACAAGACCGGAGTGCATAGCAATAATGTTTCCATTTTCATCTCTAATGGATTACCCACACAACTCCTGTCAAAGTTCAGCTTCTTCCAACCATCTGTTGGAGGAGAGCATGCCTCAAAAAACTGTTGTCTCGTAGATGAGGAGGCAGCAATAAGTCCCCAAACACCCTAAAAAGTCGTCAACCTTAAAAGCTGAAAACAACTTCAAGCTTTTTACCCAATGTGCCACCCTCAATGTTATTGTTTCGACTAATGCTTCCTTACATTTTTCTTTTCCTTCAAATATTCTTGCATTTCTTTCCTCCCAAACAGTCCAAAGTAGCGCTGCTGTAGTACACCTCCATAGAATCCTACCCCTCCTTTTCATGCCACTAATACCATTAGGGCTGAATAAACCTTCCAACCTGTCAGGAGAAGACCACCTGCACCCAAAAAGGGAAGTAAACCCATTCAAAATAAAACTGACAAAAGGGCAAGATATTAGAAGGTGGAAGGCAGTTTCGCCACTCAACTTACACAGGACACACCAGTTGGGGGACAAGCACCAATTTGATCTTTTCCTTGAAGTACATCAAAGGTATTAATACAACCATGAAATACTTCCCAACAAAAAGTACTGATTTTAGGGGGAGTAGGAGGGCACCAAATTTCTTTGACTGGGAAAGGATGAGAAGAGTGAATAGCAACCAATGATTGTAGAAGGGATTACAAGAAAACAACCCATCAGAATTAGGACCCCAAATCCTAGAATCTAACCCACCTTCTCCCAAGAATACTGAATTCAGCAATCCTAACAGCCCGGACACTGCAAGAAGTTCAGACTCTCTAAGGTTCCTATTAAAGCCAAAGTTCCAATTCAACCCTGGAAGGTGAGATGGTTGACTTAGGAAATCTGAAATAGGCCTACCCTTGAACCTGGACAGATCACAAAGAGAAGGAAAATTCTCACCTAGAGGAGTATCTCCAATCAAAACATCCTCCCAAAATCTGATTTTACTACAGAAGACAAGTCGTACCTGATATGATTTAGGAAGGTAGGGAGAACATCATGGATGGCCTTCTAGGGAGCAGCCAAGGTAGCCCTACAGAGACATCCAACATCCCATCCGTTGCTCGACATGCCATGAATGCTTTGCAACAACTTTGTGCCATAATTTCTCGTTTTCATTTGGAAACCTCCAAAGCCATTTGCAAAGCAGAGCCTGATTCTTCAGCCTAACACTACCAATTTCCAAACCCCCTTCCACCTTCAATTTCATCACCTTTTCCCATCTAACCAAATGATCCTCCTTTTTTCCCCTGGCTCCCAAAGAAAATCCCTCATGATTTTTTCAATTTTCCTCACTATCATTTGTGGCATCCTAGACACTAACATGTAGTACACTAGAAGATTTGCTAAGGTAGACTTGATTAGAGTTATTCTCCCCCCCCCAATGAGATATAGTTCCTTTTCCACCCTGCCAAGCATTTCTCGATCCTTTCCACCACTAAAGACCAAAAAATAGCAGATCTATGGTTGCCTCGTAGGGGTAAGCCCAAGTGTTTCAATGGCCACTCTCCTTTCTCACAACCTAGGGAATTTGCCAAAAACCTCACTTCATCCTCTTTAATGTTGGTTCCAACCAATAAGCTCTTTGACCAATTAATCCTCAAGTTAGACATCTTCCCAAAGAGTTTCACAACCAGCCTCAGATTTTCCACTCCATCCCTACTTTCACCATCACAAAAAATAAGAATATCATCTACAAACTGTAAGTGATCAAAACATTATCCCTCCAACTAACCAACCCCTGAATAGCTGCACATAGTTTGCTCTCGAAATCAATTTACTTAGGGCATCAGCAATCAAAGTAAATAGAAAAAGAGAAAGGGGGTCGCCCTGCCTAAGCAACAATTTTCTTGTTGTTTTTCCAACCAACAGTGATGTGATCATGAAGATCAATAGTTGGAATACAAGGGGATTAGGAAGTGCCACAAAAAAGAGGAGCAATCAAAGAGTTATTGAGGAAGGAGAGACTGGATTTTGTTCTAATCCAAGAATCCAAAATTCAGGAAGTAGACAAGAAATGGATAAGGAGCATGTGGGGAGAGCGGAATATCAATTGGAGCTTTGCTCCCTCTTGGGGTGCATCGGGGGGCATTATAACAATGTGGAGGCCGGGTGATAAAAAGCAGTTCAATGTTTGGAAGAATTAGTGGGCAGATTCTCAGTTTCTATTAAGTTGAAGGGTGTGTAGGACGGATTTGAATGGGTTCTCACGAATGTCTACAGGCCAAACTCATATAGAGAAAGGAATAAATTGTGGGTGGAGCTTGGGGATTTTAGGGGACTTTGGGAAGGACCTTGGTGTCTAGGGGGAGATTTCAATGTAGTAAGATTTGTGAGTGAAACAACCGTGGGTAGGCAAAGAACTACATTGAGCATCGGGGGGCATTGACTGTGTAGCCATTAAGGTCATACATTGGCTGAAAGTAAGTGACTTATTTAAAGATTTTTCAGTGGATGATATACAAAGGGGTTGGTCAGTAGTGTCAAACTCTTCAACCAGACAGCCTGCTCTTCAGCCTTCTTGGGCACCAGCAACACAACAAAGGGTAAAGTTAAATTTTGATGGAAGTTCAAATGGGTAATCCAGGAGATCTTGGGGTTTTAGGCTAAAAGCAGCAATTTTCTTGTTGTTTTTTAACCAACAGTGATGTGAATAAATATATTGAAAATTAAAAAAAATTAAGTACCCAATTTCTAATGTGAACCTTTTCTTTTTCCTTTTTTTTTTCTTTTTATTTTCCAAGGAAGGAGGAATACAGTCCTAACATTAAAATTATGCAAAGGATTAAATGGAATTCTAACTTAACAGCATACAAATATTCACCTATAAATAGATCATTGAAGGATAAGAGCTTGTCACGATCTTCTGCACTGCCAGTGAATGAATGGGCAACCCCGGCACTGAACCTGCCAAACAAGCGGATAGCATTTCATTAGATATATCACATAAAAGGATATACTATAAGTAGGCAAAAATAGAAATCCAGCAACAGTACAGAGTCAAAACATCTATTTAGCAAGTAAAAATAGGTTCAGATGTTAGAATTCTTGTTGTCAATACATCACATAGGCAATGAGACCTTGGCCCATGACCAGGGAAGTGCTACCTAGGCAATTTGTAGAACAATGCTGCTTTCATCAATAGGTGGTTACCTAAACAACAATTTTACTGGGTAATTGCCATAAAATGCACATTTCTTTTAGATGTGTAGACAAGGAAAAAATGATGTGACTATGAACATATACCATAGAATACAACAGTATTGATTATTACTGAATTACTAACAAATAGTTTCTTAGGGTTTGCATTTCGCACTTAAGTTCCAAATTACGACTAATATAGTTTCTTTAGATATTATATAAAAAATTGTGAAAATTATTTCCAATAATATTTAGACATGAGTTTCTAAATTTTCTAACATCCCATTCCTACCCTCATCCCCAATTTGTTCACAATCTGTTGAAGTCGGCAGGGGTAGTTTTTTTCTTTTTCCTATTGTTTGTCGACTGGTACTATTAATAGTCGACCCTTTTTTCATAGTTGTACATTTGACAGTAATGAATAGAAGTATATAAAGGGTGGCTGTCAAGAGAGTAACTGATTTTCTCTTGACTGTTCCTCCCTTTCTTCCTATCTCTTCTTCCCTCTTCTTTCTCTTCTCTTTCTTCTCTTTTTCTTTTCCTTTCAGGTTGGCACATGGTATCAGAGCCGGTTACTGTTAACACCACTCTTTTGTGCCCTAGAAAGTAGAGAATATTCTCTACTCTTTGTAGGAAGAAAAAGAGACCAACAAAGGACTGGTCACCCCTTTGGAAATGAGGCTTTGATGCCTAAAGTTGTGGCTGTTCGTGAGTTGGTGATGGTTTGCTAAGCTTCCTCCACTCGGCAGTTCGAAGAGGAGCAGATTTGTAGATGTCCTAGGTGCAGCTGTGTTTAGTCTTCAATGTGGTGAAGTGAGTAGTAGTTTGTGGTGTATTGGTGGACTGTTGGTAAGTGTGTGAAGCTCCCTTTGTGTTCAAGAAAAGTGTAGTGATCCTTTTACATTTTCCTATGGCCTCATCAAGTGGTAACCCTAAACCTACAGTGGTGGTGCAATTAGACCTAATGAATTCACAGTTGGCCACAGTAAAACTCAATGTACCAACTATATACCATGGGCTAAGTCATTTGAGGTGTCTCTTATTGGAAGAGGTAAGTTGAAGTATATTAAGAAGGGTCCATTGAAGAATGGATCAAAAAGATATAATGTGTGGCTACAAGAGAATGCTCAAATCATGACTTCCTTATGGAATAGCATGGAGAACCACATCAAGGTGAATCTTATGTTCCTTAATACAGCTAAGGAAATTTGGGACCATGCTAAGCAATTATATTCTGGACAAGATAATGTCACAAGAATATATCAATTATAACAAGATTATTTTTCTCTTAACAAGAGGATAATTGAAGATATCATGCTTCATTGAAGAACTTGAGAAATGAGCTTAAATGTCTATCAGCTCCTCCCTGTCCACTGACTTGAAGGTGCAACAAGAATAGAGGGAGCATCTTGATGTTGCAAGATTTCTGTCAGGATTGAAGTCTGAGTTTGAACCAGTGAAGGCTCAAATCTTGGGCAGCATTGATCTCCCCTCCTTATCTGAAGTTTTCTCCCATATAAGGAGAGCTTCAACTCCTTATAGTGACCATGTTCCTACCTCAGAGAAATCAGCCTTAGTAATTTCTAGAGGAGGTTTTGCAGGCCGATGAGTTAGGGGCTGAGGTGGAGGTGCTACAAGAGGTTTTGGTTGTGGGCCTAGAGGTGGCTATGGCGAGGGAAGAGAAGTAGGAGGTATAAGGGGTGGTACTAGAGGTGGTGGTGGACATGGATCAATTAGTGAATGCTCACATTGTGGTAGAGAGGGTCACACAGTTAACTTCTACTATGACTTATATGGCCCCCCATCTACTTGTGCCGCTGCCAACAGCTCCAACCATACAGTATGTTTTGACTCCCTCCATGTACTTGCGATCATGGAGGGAATGTCGACTTATATGGCCCCCCATCTACTTGTGATCATACAGTATGTTTGACTCCCTCCATGACTTATATGGCCCCCCATCTACTTGTGATCATGTCCCTTGATACTCACTTTTACAATTATAACATTTTTTTCAGTGCACTTATTGTAGATTTTTCCCTTGTATACAAGAGCAAATTATGAAATTGATATTAGGAAAATTCATAAGGTTCTAAAAATTCACCTCTCTTTATTTCGTGATAGAATGTCACAAAAATCTTTAGCAGCTGCGCGCATGTGCAGAAACATGGGTAACTTCATGGCATCTGCTAATTCAAACTGCTTCTCAAAATATCTAGTTATGAAAACATGAAGAAATAAACAAGAAAGAATCACATAAACTGAAATTTTTCTTTTTGGTAATGGTATACGGTTAAAGAAAAATCATGCAATAAAAAAGAATTAGTATTAGAAGAAAAAAAAATTTCCTACTGAAATTCATCAAGTTTTGAGCATACTTCTTCTGAATTTCAGATGGGCAAAAGTGAAGCCTGTCATAGTCTAATCCACATTCACCAACTGCCACCACCTATACAACAGAAGTATGAGGGATTAATAAGAAAACAAGAAATTATACTTAGAAGCCAAGGAAAGTTGGCTGAAGATAAATAAAGAAATTATACGATAGCCATACTTGATACTTACATTACCTAAGTGATTTGCCAAAGCATTGGAGATATATTTTTTTGAAGATAAATAAAGAAAAAAATTATTAAGAAAGAAGAAAGAAAGAAATACAAACAGTGATAAGAAATCACCACAAACCGAACAAAACAACCCCACCCTAACAAACCTCAAGCACACCACTCCCATCCCAAAAACCAAATAGAACGACAAACCGACCCAACACTTGACACCCAACTCTCCATCTAGAGACCCAACCAGACAGACCACCCAGACTAAATCTCCAACCCAAAAGAGAACAAAATTCACTCACCCCAAACCTGCAACAGTAACGTTAGGAACCTCTTGCTTTTTCTTTACAATTCTTCGTCCTCTTGACCTTCTTATTGATTCCAACCCCAAATAGACCCCCTTTCAGTCTAGCAAACACCTTTGACTGGCACAGATCTGTTGAATTTTTTATGCCTAAATCTTTTAACTGCATTAGGATGACCCTTACCGATTTCTTTATCTCCATTCCTCTCATTCACCCTTTCAAGCTCCAAGACTTCATTTTTCTCGAACACTTACTCTGCTGTCACACTACCCCCCCCCCACCCCCTTCAGTCTAGCAAACATTTTCAAAACTGGCACAGATCTGTTGAATTTTTTATGCCTAAATCATTTAATTGCATTAGGATGACCCTCACCGATCTTTTTATCTCCATTCTTCTCATTCACCCTTTCAAGCTCCAAGACTGCATTCTTCGCAAACACTTGCTCTGCTGTCATACTACCTCCCTTATATTGCCAAGATTTTGCTCCTTTCTAAAATCTGTCATCCTCCCCCCCAGTAGAAGGAGCCTCAGAAGTTGTTATGTCCTTCTTACTGGCCTTCAAAAACACACCTGGGTCCTCTTCCACATCCAAGAAAGCTTTCCTAGCAAAATCCTCTCCACCTAAGAAGAATAAACCCAACCTTTTACTTACCTCCACCTCTTTGCTGATCACCGTTTCCAAATCATCCATTCTTTCAACTTCATGAATCTCATCTAGCACAATCTCATCATCTTCATCCTTTTCCGTTTGTGAACCATCCTCTAAAGGAACTGTTTTGTATTTTCTCCTCTAGTAGATCCTTATTTCATTTACTTCAACATCTTCATTTCCTTCCCTTTCCTCTGCGTCCTTATCAAGGCCATTTTTTTCCAACTCCTCCACCATCACTTGCAGCATTCCTTGAGATTTTCTCATCCTCTTCACCTCCCTCTCCTTCCAACCTCTTTTCCTCCTTTCCATCAAAGAAAGCTAATTCAGACCCTTCCCTAACACCTTTGGCCCACTGATGCAGGACCATGCCATTGTGAAAAAATCATGGCACACCAAGTCCATCTGCTTCTTCCCTTTCAATCGTTTTCTCTCTGCTCCCTGAGAACCAACATTCAACTTCATGTTTGCACCAGGTCCATCATCTCCGCCACGAGCAAAAGTAGGGGAAGATGATATCCCCTCAATGGTAAACTTCAACTCCCCTCATTCATAAAATAAAAAAAATAAAAAATAAAAAACCTTCATCTCCCCTCCCAAACCAATCACATGCTCACTTAACATTTCATGTGCCTCCTCAATAATCACTAAAATACTATCCATAGACCCCATCTCTTTATCTGACCCATTTATTTTGGGCTTCTAAGAAACAAGCCCATCCGAGCAAGATGCCTTATTACCTCCCATGTGACCACTAATAATATCACACCCAATAGCTTGCTCCAATCCCTCCCGGTTTGACAGGTTAACCCGATCTGGCCCTTCCTCCTGTGACCTCTTAAACTTTTCCATTGAAAAACAGGCTTATGTGCATGCATCAAATTAAATCCATCTGTCAAGGTGTTCTACTGAGTGTTCTCTTCCTTTTACCTTCCCCAAACTTCAATTTGCCAAAATTGAATAAGTGTCATTAACTTTCGCTCCTTCATCTTCTTGGATGCCACACAAGCCATCCCTCTCTGTCCCTTTGTCTTCCTCCCTACAAGCTTCCATCCACAGGGACACTTAAATAGAAGATGCAAAATTTTGTAGATGCCAGCATGATGACTATTTAAAGTGATACTTGGAGAAGTCAAAGGAAGATCAAGCATGGTTTAATCCCTTTTTTTTTTTAAAGTGTAGCGTACTGATTGAAAATTCAAAACAGAAATACAAAATCCCTGTACAGTGACGCACTTTACACCCAGGATGTACAACTGTATCTAAGAAGTATGAATCCATTTGCAAAAAGATCATTAGGATCAAAAAAGAACTTATTATCAATCCCCCTAAAGGATTTATGGAGAGACAGCCAAGAACGCAACTTTCCAAACATTTTCCTTTCCATCATGCCCACCAAGCAGGCTATCTGATCAAAAATACAACTGTTGGTTCAAGCAGTTTTGTGGGAGGTGTGGGAGGAGAGAAACAACTGAATCTTCAATAATAAAGCTAGATCTATGGATGAATTGTTATCCTACATAATCTATTTGTGCAACATATGGATGCTGAACTCAGAGGAGTTTAAAGGTGTTCCTTTGAATGATCTTCAGAAAAGCATTGTGGAGATCCTGTTTTCTTATCCATCCTCTCCAAAAACAACAAGCATCCTTCACTCAAGAATAGAAGAGGAGGTGACCCTGAACCTTGATGGAAGTGCCTTGGGAGCCCTGGTCTAGCAGGGATCGTGGTGTGTTTAAGGGAGGGAATGGAGATTTATTGTGGACTTACAGTGGTCCAATCAGGATAGCAGACTCTACAAAGGCTGAAGTTTTAGCCGTGCTAACCGGACTCCAGATTGCAAAAGACCTTGGCTTGTCTTCCCTAGTCATCAAAAGTGGTTCAACCAATACCATTAGGGGAGAAGAATGGAGAACCGTGGAGGCCAGCTCATTATCTGGATGAAGCTCGAGATCTTCTGGGCTCTTTGAATGCAAATCTGTTCTGGATCCCCAGAGAATTAAACTCAGTAGCAGATTGTTTGGCTAAATCAGGAGCTCACAGGGAATTTTTACATAGTGAGAGAGTAATGCCTTTGTAATCTGTGTGTGTTTTTTGTACATATTCTCATGTACTCTTTTTTGTTTAATGAAATCTGTTATCTTTCCTCTCAAAAAGTACAACTGTTCTGTTCAGTCCAGAGGGTCCAACTAACTGCAAAGGTAACATATTCCAAACTGCCCTGTCTTGCTCAAACTCTGTAAATGCCAGCTTTCATTCAAGGACTTTTCTCAAGGATCTTTGGAAGTAAAACTTCACCTGAAAAAATCCAAATATCTAGCCAAAGCCTGGTGGCACCCTGGCAGTGCAAACCCGATCCAGGGTGGGAATCACAGAGTACACAAGCAACACCCTTCACCCTCATGCCTCTTCTGCAGACTGTTTCTAGTCAGACACTTGTCCAAGGATGCTGTCCAAACCAAAAACACCACCTTGGATGGCACGCCTACCTTCCAAATTTTGCATCTGGGAAACAAACCCTCAACTACGGACTCCTGCAATTCGAACATAGATTTCACCACAGGATAAAAAAATAAAATAAAATAAAAACTGATTTCTCTAGCACCCAGGTCCTTCCATCCTCCACTGCTGTTTGTGATGTGACAGTGTGGATCAGCTGCAAAAGATGCAAAAAAGACTAAAGCTCCCAATCATTCAGATTTCATCTGAACTAGGGGCACCAAGTCGCTTCATTATTCTGTATTTTATAGCACTCCACCACCCTCACATCCTGGTTATGTACTGTAGAAAAAAGAGAGGGAAAACAGGTATTGAGGCATTGTTTCTATCACAGATCTCTCTATTCCTTCAAATATTCTCAGGCTTCTTTCCCTCCAAATGGATCAGAAGACAAACTATAATACTCCAGAGGATTTTCCTTCTATCATTAAGACTACTAGCTTCCACCAACCACCAGCTCCCTTACAGGCATTGGGGCCATTTGACATTCAACAAATTGTTTAAGTATGCCCAAATACTTGCAGCATACTGACAATGGATGAGGATATGATCTGCAGTTTTTGGATTATGATCACAAAAAACATAATCCTCTGAAGGAATAGCAATGCCTCAGAAAATCTACTTGTCTCTTTTTAAGCATTTCTACAACACAAGTCACACTAAGAAGAAAGCTACCTTTGACTTAATTTTTTTTCTGCTGACGCTGCAATCATGTAAAAGGAGAGAAACAAAGTTTTTTTTCCATAAAATAGTTGGAAATAAAACAAAAAATATATTTCAGAAAAATTCCCACCCTTTTTATAGCAATTCAAACAGAGACCAAGTAACACAATTCCGTATAGAATAAAAAAATAAATCCTTTTATGTGTCTCAAATTTAATCAATCAAGATTACCCATTATCTTACAACATTAAAAAAAAAATTATTAATCTAGTACTAAAAAAAGTGAGCTGCAGCTTAACTTATTTTTCCTAGTATACTCCTTACTCAAACATTGGACCACAAGAAGCTGGAGTCAGTTTTTATTGTTTTAACTCCAATGATCCGTTGGAGAACAATATAATCCGTGTGCTCTTAACACTAGTGCGTATCCAAGCATCAATAATTATTTTACACACATAATCAAGAAGAATTGCACCTTTCCTTTCTCAACTCCTTCCTTAGCCAAGGACAATAGTGCCTGAAAGTGCTTTTCTGGATCACCGCTTTCTTCAAATTCCTGAACAATAGCAACAGAGTCAACAATCCAACAATCCAACAATTCCAACAAACAATGAAAATACTGAACGAAAAAAAGAAATAAGTAAAAGGGGAAAAAGGAAGAAGAATCCAAACGAATAACTAATTACCTTGCATCGGGTAGGATGCACCCCAACAGTGCAGAAAAGCCTCCCTGCAAACGACAATCCACTTGTGAGCAGGAAAAAGAAATGTTAAGTCGAAGACTAAGGAATAAACATCTTAAAAAGATCAAAAATCAATTAGAAAGGACAGCAAGTGAACCAAATAGGGGAAAGAAGCAGACCATCAGTTTCTGCTATGGCTAGAGCTTCCCTTGATTCTTCTAGCGACCCACCAGTCACCTTGCCCAACACAACGCACAATTATCAGATTAAATTAATATCATAAATGAGTAATAACCCGGTTGTGAACGACTCGTGACTTGTCACTCGCGAGGTAAAGCTAGAAAAAAACGGTGGATGCACTTACTATAATCCGGTCAACTCCGGCGCTCCATGCCCTACTGAGGACAGAAGGAATATCTGCTACATGGCACTGCTTGCCATTGTAAACTCCCTTGAACATGCCATCTGTACAGTGTTTGTTGTTAAATTTTAGGACGAAAACACACAATATGATGCGAAAAGAATAGGTGAGGTGGAAATTGAGCACGACGTGTTGGTGACATTTCCTCACCTGTGAAGTTAACAGCTATATCTGTTTAAATTGACGAAACAGAGAACATTTGTGAATTAGAGACCGGTGTAGAAGAAACAGAGAGCATAAGGTATTGGGTGGGTGCTGCAGAGGTACTTGCCTATCATTCGTATAGTTGCCATGGCCGAGCTTCAAAAAAGCTTTTAGGCCTGAGGGAGTGGAATTAGACTGACCAGAGACGAGAGCCGAGAGGGAGAGCGATGATGGATTGACGACTCTAACAAGTTATGTAGCGGCGACCGGTTTTTGTGTTATCCGGTTTTTCTGGTTTTTGAGACTTAAGGGTCAGTTTGGTTAGCGGATAGAATCGGAACCAGAATTACCTATCCCTGACGCCTGTTGGAATGGCCATTCAGGGATCCCATTCAGGGGTGGCAATTTTCCCCGTCCCCGACGGGTACCCGGGCTCCCCGACCCGACGGGGTCGGGAATGGGGGGTACGGGGTCGGGGATGAGGACGGGAAATGCAATCCCCGCCCCAACCCATCCCCCATTAATATATATAATTATATATATTATATTATATATTATAATAATTATTATTCGTTTTTTTTAAGATTAAAACTAAAAAAAAAAAAAAGTAAAACACTTAAACAATAAAACACTCGATGGCTCGATAGTAAAACCCTTCGATTTCGAGTCTTCGATAGAACCCTAGCTTTGTCTTCCTTCGTGAGTTCGTCTTCGTCGCTGATTTGTCGACTGCCATCGCTGACTATCGCCTCTCGCCCGTTGCCGTCAGATATCGGATAGAGGACAAAGATACTCAAGTCTCGATAGAGGACAGAGAAGAGATACTCAAAGAAGAGTTCTAGTTCTTTAATCTTCTTTCAACCTTCATCATCATCGCTGATTGCCGTCGTCGTTGCCTCGCCCTTCGGATTCTCTCTCATCGCCGACCTCAGCTCTCGCAACGGTTCTCTCTCTCTCTCTCTGAGACGGAGACTCTTATTCTCCAGTTTGTTGGGGATTCAGATCTCCAACGAGGATGAATTCCCCGTCAGGGTCGAGGATGGAGGGAGGATTCCTTTCCCCGTGCAAAGATCGACAGGGATGGGGGTGGTTTGGGGGTCAGAATCGAGGATGGAGAATGTAATCCCCGCCCTGTTGCCATTTCTAATAATGATAATCAGAAACCCATTCCCACCAAACAAATGGTTGGAATTGGAATGGGTCATTCTGATTCCAATTAAAGCACCAATTCCAATGAGCAAAACGGACCCTAAGCGCTTTGCAATGAACTGGTCCAAACATAGTCCAAGAATTTGGTTCCTTTTGGGAGGATAGGATCTTCTTTTCCATTTTTTTGGGTAAAATACAAAAACTCCCCTAAACTTTTTGACAATTATAAAAACCTCTCCTATAGTTTCACTTTAGCAAAAACCTCCCCTCTATTTTTAAAAAAAATTGACAAAAACCTCTCTTCCGTCAATGATCATGATGAAAAACGTTAAACCGATGATCAAATATTTTCAAATACCTATTTTACCCTTTTGCAAATTAACTTGTATTTGTTTTTATTAAAATACGCCTGCCGATTAGGGGTGCAAGTCAAACGAGTTGGGTCAGGTTTATGGTCAACCTAGGCCCAACCCTAAAATTTGGGCTTAAGGCCCGAGCTTAGCCCGAGTCTAAGGTCAAGCCCGATTTTCTTAACCCAAGCCCAGCTTGCCCTATAATTTGATGCACTCGAGTTGGGCTTGGGCCCGGGCCAGGTTCGAGTTGGTCAATGAACCCAATTAAAAATTATGTATGTATGTATATATATATATATATATATATATAAATACATGTATATAATTGGTTTGGGCTCGGGCTACCTAAGGGCTAGCGATATTGGAACGATCAGGTTTTGGGCTCCTTCGAGAATGAGATGAATTGCATCTGGCAAGATGAAAAATGAGAAAAACAGAGAAACAGAAAGTAATTGATTGCTTGACTATTTTACTTGGAAATTTTTACAAGTTTGATAATAAAGGTAAAAAAAAGATATTTAATTGGAAATAAATCCCAAGAAATGGATGTATCTGCATTTATGATAAGTGACAAATTTTGATATGAGAAGATCAATAAAATGGTAGAACAAAATTCATGAAGCAATTCGGAATTGAAGGGAATACAAAGGAAATTTTAGTTGAAAAGTAGTGACCATTGGCAAAGAATTTTCATGAAAAAAATATATATTTTAAATAGCGATAAAGCAACTAGTCGAAGAAGTACACCCTGCAAATTTCTTGATATAGAAAAATATACATTCAAATCTGAACAAAGGCTAATGATTTTTTATCTTAACCTGAAATGTGTCTCCACGTGCCTCACAATCTCAACGGCCTTGGGAAAAAGAACAAAGATCGGGGATTTAAGTGCAAAAGAATGGCACACAAGGTTATCCTCTTTACAAAGAAAGCAGATTACATCAACCATGCAAATCTTCCTGATGCATCGACAATCTTCGAAGTTGACATTGGGCTTTGATGAGAGATCGCAACTCCACAAGCTAAGATAGTTATTGCTTGAGCTCTTGAGCACTGATAATGTGCCACCAATGGTGGCAGAGATCAAGAGAGACCTCAGTGCCGGTTTTCCAAGGCAGAGGTCAGGACTCCAACTGTTAGATAATATATCGACAGGCGTATTTCGATGGAAAAGAGAAAGATGACAATATGTCGATAGGCGTATTTTAATAAAAACATACACAAATTAATTTGTAAAAGAATAAAATAGGTATTTGGAAAGATTTGATCATTGATTTAACGTTTTTCCTCATGATTATTAACGGAATGAAGGTTTTTGTCAATTCTTTTTTTTTTTTAACAGTGGGGGAGGGGGGGTTTGTATTTTACCCTTTTTTTATACTCTTTTCCATTGTTTAGACTTTAGAAAGTCAGACCTACCAACCAATTGGATCTCTTAAACCATAGCTCGGTTGTTTGATCGATTCAGTCATATACTAAAAATCGTAATTCTTGAAAAATCAGTCAAAACTGACCAATTAAACCAGAAAACTAGTGAACTGATCCCAGTTTTATGAAGCCATCTAGGTCATTAACATAAATACAAACTTAAAAATGTTGATAACAAGACTTGAACCAAAGACCCCTTACTTAAGCTTAAATGTACTTTTGGCTTTATAAGGTAGGCCCCACACCAAAATATATATATAAGCTATACTTGATGAAAAACTTAAAAAACCTCAAATTTGCATTCATTCAGCCAATTGACTTTCTATTAGTGAAACAACTTGTAGTACTATATTCAAATTGGCCCAATGAAAGCAGCTTAATCGATGCTAAAGCCCTCAGAAAATTATATTGCAGACTACCCGGCTATACTTTGGGAATAACAATGTTGAGTCTCTCAAAACTTTCATGTGTGACAAAGACCTACTTTGTCAATGGGCTTAATGGCTAAGGTGAAATTTTTGAAGTTCAATTGGTTGAGAAAAGAAAATATGAAAATAACAAAAGTACGCAAATTAGAGCATGATATCTCTTATTGTATTTTAGATTCGATGGCACTTTTTATTTTTATTTTTTGTGTTTTCCTCTTTTTCTTTATTTAATTTATTTTTTCTTTTTTGTATTTTATTGTATTTTCATATTCTTCTTCATTTTATATCATGTTTCCTTTTTTTTGGCAATTTCCTACTTCTCCTTTGTTTCCCCTTTTATTTGTATTTTATCTTTTTTTTGGGGGGAAATTGTCAAAAACTCACCATGAGTTTTCAGCATTTCTCTTAAACTCATCGCAACATTTCAAAATGTCTAAAGTTCACCATGTCACTAACTTGACGTTAAAGAGATTAACGACTGTTAATATATTATTATTTTAACCTTCATAGAAAAATATAAAATATATACATATATTTTTATATTTAGACATGAAAAAAAGGAAAAGTTCAAAAAATATTTTCAAATATAAAAACACAGAAATTACAAAAAATATAAAAAATTATAGAAATTTCACACAAAATAAAAAATTATTTTCAAATTATAGAAACTATAGAAATTGAAAACAAAATAAAAAAATAAAAATTATAGGAAAACACAGAAATTGCAAATAAATAACAAAAAATACAGGAAATTTTATAGATGGTAGAAAATAGAAAAATGTAAAAAAACATTAGAAATTGTAACAAAAAAACAAAAAATGTAAAAAAAATGAAACTTGAAAAATGAAAAAGACCCTTTTCCTCCAAATTGCCATTTAAGGGTGATTTTCTCATAAATATTGTTATTTATGCTGATGTGGACACCTCTCTTAAGAAACATTAACGGTGCACTAGTTTTGGAAAATAAAAACTTACTGACATGGTGAGTTTTAGACGTTTTGAAAAGTTATGGTGAGTTTAAGAAAAATGTTGAAAACAAATGGTGAGTTTTAGACAATTTCCTTTTTTTTTTTTTGCAAAATGATTTCATAAAATGATATAAGGGCAATATAGGATTTTAGAAGTGTTTAAGCATATGCATAATAAATTGACAAAATGCTAACAACGGGTACACATAGCTAGAATCTGAAAGTTCAAGGTGGGTATTTGTCACAAATGAAAGTTTTGAGGGCTAAGTGTCACTACTGCCATGGTATAGGGTGACAGTTTACAGTTTACAATTTACCCAAAAAGAATATAAAAAATAAACTTCTAGATTCTCGTGTTTCCTTTCTCTCACTCCCTTTACTACCTTTCTATTTATCTCTTTTTCCCCTAAATATCTTATTCCTTGTCATTTTCTTAGGGTTGTCAATGGGTCAGGTTTCGGTCGAGACTAGATAGAAATAGAATCGACCCAACATGAAATATTGAAGGACCAAAACTGAACCGAACCCAAGTAATTTTTAGACCCAGAACCAAACCGATCGGCTCTTTGGACAATCGGGTCTGATCAAACAAACCCAATTATAATAAATAAATATAATACATACATATATTATTCATTAGATATAGTATATGTATATCATATATTATGTGTATATAGTTCAGGTCGGGTCTGGATTGGTTCAGGACAGGGTGGAACCAGTTTGAATGGATAATAATTGGGACACTATATCAGAACCCGAAATCGATGTATTGGTTCCAGTTCCTGGAACCGAAACCGGCCCAATCGGTTCGGGTCATCAGGTCAGCCCCAACCCATTGACAACCCTACATTTTCTCTATTAGCACCATTCATGGTGGATTTGTTGACTCTCTTTGACCATAATTCTCACCTCTCTTCTCCAATCGCTATTCACATTGTTGCTTACCGTTGGTGTGAATCATTTGTCCAAGACTGCTCATTTCCCCTAGTCATAGTGGTTTGCTTAAATAAGCTGAACATATAAGTGGTCCACTTGGCTTCTCCTTTATGAGTTTTCTTAACTTTATTTTTTATTTTGCTTATGCTTCTATTATTTTTGAAGTTGTTCTCCTGAGTTTGAACTTTAAAGGATTTGTCGATAAAGACATGATGACTGAATTGAAAAATAACCTCTCACTATAAAGGGTAGTCCATATTTTCATTAAACAGATATCTAAATATAAAGCTCAAGAATAAGATGATAGTAAAAAATAAAAGCTTCTAAACGGGATAGAAGCATCAAGATCGACCTATACTCCTAGAATATAAATGATGTACTTAGAGTATATGAGTTGAAAGTTGTGTCCATTCCATGAAGTGCATCAGATCATGAACATAGCCTTGTCCTCTCCTTGCACTACACTGTAAAGCCAAACTGATGAGGGACTTCTCTTGGGACTCAGTTGCCTTCTAGTCAGATGGACGAACTGATGTGTGTGTATCTCTATTAGTATTTATAGAGCTTTGCAATTGCCCAAGAGGAAAACTTTCCTTAACAGTCAAGTTTATGAAATCAAAAGGCTCCATCACTCGTTTTTAGTAGCATTAGTTTTTTCATTGAATTAGAAACATTTAATTGTCTTTGCAATCATCTCTATCGGGAGGATCCTTAGGTTGATTTGGGACTTTAACATGCCACCAGTGAAGTCCTAATCACCTACTAGGCCCCAAGATTCATCTAAGGCCACCAAATGAGTTCCAATAAAAATGAACTCTTACACAAGATGGTAGTTGATCAACACAAACATCCTTACATATGATCTTCATCTTTCATATCTTTGGCGATTCTACTCTCACTTCTCTTTTCTGTCCATAGGATGCTTTTAATGATGACCGTGGATGATAATTCATGCTTTTTGCTAAGTTTCACAAAACAATATCAAAAGCATGATGTTATGGGTCTTTTTTCGTGGCAAAATGTCATATGAAAATTATAATAGTAGTTGAATTTTTTTAGTTTAGTGTTTTTTACCACTAACAATAAAATGGTACTTTTTTTTTAATTAATTGATGTAAAATATTAAAAAAAAATAAAATAAATGTTGTTATTTAGTTCTAATGGTAGGGAACATAGAACCACCATTTTATTGAGACCAATTTAACAGAACTTGATAGTTTTTTTATAAGTTGTGGGATCAATCATTTTGGTCCAAGGCAACCATAAAGTGTGTACGACCCATAATAACTCAATATCTCAATTGTGTTTATGTTTTCTGGAGAATGATCGATCCCACAACCCACTAGGCCGCTATTACTATTATTGGGTTAAATACTAAACTACCCCTAAGTTTTTCAAAATTAATTAATTGTACCTCTACTACTCTTAAAATGACGTAAATTACCCTAAACCTTTTTAACAATAGAAAAAATACATCTCAACTATTATTCATCACGTTTTGTTAACATGTGACATCATGTAACTATTATAATATTTTAAAAACCCAATTTTTGCCTTCTCTTCTTCACAATTTCTAACCACCGAAACCCAAAGTATGAGTTTTATTCCAAACATGGCCAATTGTGAAGTAAATCACATCTAAAAGATGGTGAATATGCTTAAACTTAAGGCTTTCCTCTCTCCAATTAGAAAGTTTACAACCTATCATTGTAGTAGCAGTAGTAGCACCAACAATTGACTTGATAGATGTAGTTGTAGGGGTACGGATGTCAATGGACCGAGTTAGGTGATAAAAACTCTATTGGGTTAAGGTCAAGTCAATCTTAAAAGGTTTCAAGTCAAGTTTTGGTTGGGGTGAATCCAAACTAATCCCTTTTGACAATGCAACCTTGAAAATATTAGTGTATATAATATCAATATAGGTGTACTACATACATATATGAACTGTGGCGGGGCGGGTTTAGAAACCTCTCTTCATTTAGTTAGGTCGAGTTGATATTGCTTCATCCAAGATTTAAAGTATCGATATGATGCGAGTTTTAGTCGTATCATATCAGTAATTAGAAACGACCAATACATATTTTTTTAGTTTTTTTTCAAATTTTAGTTTTTTCAGAAGCTTATAAGATATTTTTTATTATTAAAAAAAATATAGAGGTCCAAAACACCTGGAAATAAGCATTTCAAACCGTATCTTTTTCAAAAGATACGATACGATATGCCTCGTATCGAATATATTGTATCAATACTTTGAACCATGACTTCATCTTGAGTTTGGACTGAAGTAGACCCGATCCACTAACATCCCTATGTAGGGAAACTAACCGAAAGCCATTAGGTGTGTAATTAACCCTCTTGGTTGGGGGTTAGGTGTAACAACGAAAATATGCGCCGAGGAAAGAGTGGTTGAAACATTTTAATTTATTGAAATCATTGAGTCTAAGCATAAGAATTTAATATAAATTTTTATTGGTTTCATAAAAGAAATCAATGATCATTTTGCAAATCTATATTTTATGAGTTATTTTACGGTTATGGATGTTTTACAATTCTCAAAATCCTGTCTTAATTCTTGTATTGCTATATTTTTGTTATTATACCTTTTGCAATCTCGTTAAATTTATTGCATTGGTTTATTTGTTTAATTGATTCCAATCCATTTTTGCTTCACATGATTTTGGTCTACCTAAATAAATAATTGAGCTTAATACCTCGTTGCCAATACATACAAAAAGTGTATATGTGGTTACTATCAGAATCTTTATTCTTTTGGGCATATTTCTTAAACTACCTTTAAGTTTAGGAAATTGACTAACTATATTCCTACTATTTCAGTATTGTCTTAAAGTATCCCTATTGTTTCTGATAATTGATTAAACCTTCTTTTCCACAAGTATCCATTAACGGAAGGATTAAAAAGATTATTTTACCTATCGTTCTTTAAATTTGCAAAATGAAAATTTTGAAAATTCAACATGCCTAATCCAACGGCTCCTACTTTTCAGAGCTTCACCATTAGCACCCATATGAGCAGTCTCCACACCCTTGCCCACAGAAGAAACACAGAATGGACCACCCAGGAACCACTGCTAAGAACACTACATCATTTGAAACCCGAACCAGCACTTGAACGGTAAGGTCTCTAGTGTAAAGGCAAACCCTTTATTCCTCCTCCATTGTTGCCCATGAAAATGCAGTGGTTTGGACTTTGCCTTTTTTTAAGTCATAATTTCTGAATGGATTTCGGTGATAGCAGTAAGAGATTCACTCTCTACATTCGCCCCTTCCTCTCTATAACTATTTTATTTTGATTTTCTTTCTTTCATTTTTTTTTTACTTTTCTAGATTGTGATTTAGATTAGAAATTCTATGATCTTCTGGCATCAATGGTGAGAGTTCTACAACTATTAAATGACCTAGAAAACCGAATAAGTTAACGGATCTGTCTCGGAGGACAGGTTAGTGGTGGCAGTGATCGAGGAGAGGTTGCCACCGCCAACTAAGTTGTATGTTGTATTCATTACGGGTGCCCACTTCTCCTGGGAGTCAACGAGGTCTCACTCACCACTACAAGAAAATAGGTCTATAGCTATGGCCAAATCCGTAGCTATAAATGCAAAACCGTAGCTACGGACTGGATACGGTTAAGAAACAGTAGCTACAGTCGTCGTGGTGGCTATAGACAATAGCTACAACTGAACAAATCCATAGTTAGAACTAGCCTATAGTTACAGTTTGTGTTCGTGGCTAAAGCCTAATCTAAATAATTATATATGCATTTATAGCTACAGTTTTTAAGTTGTTTGTAGCTACAAATTGACTTTCTAGCTACAATTTTGTGATGTCCATAGCTACAAAATTTGAATTTATAGCTATGGTGTAAATAGTCGATAGCAAAAGAATATCAATCTATAGCTACGGATATTAACTAACCGTAGCTATAAAAATAACCTATAAGAATATCAATCTATAGCTACGGATATTAACTGACCGTAGCTATAAAAATAACCTATAGCTACGGTTCAAGTTGTCAATAGCAGAAGAACAACAATGTGTAGCTACGGATGTGAATTGCCCGTAGGAAGAAAAGACATAAATCTATAGCCGCGGTTTACAATGACTGTAGCTAAAAATATAAACCTATAACCACTCTTGGTTAATGGCTAGATCCTAAATTTTTTTTCATTATTTTTTGAAGCCTTCTTTCATGTATTGAATACAAGCATAGCTAATTCATAATATAGGATGAAACTTGAATTTAAATTTTCTTTAAATGATTATATAATAAACAAATGAATTATATCTCAAGGTGCTTTAACATCCACGTATTTGGTGAAAACATTTACTTAAGGATTTATAGGGATTTTCACATACCTTTTTTCTATTTATAAATAAACAAACTATATTAGATAGAAAAAACATTTACATAGTTCATAATATTTGGAACCCAATATGGGTAAGTAGTAAAGTGAAAAAAGTCCTAGATTGTGTTTTTTGCTCTTTGAGTAATTGAATAAGTTGGGATATTATATTTTCTAATATAACAGAAAATAAAGAGTTGAATTTCTAAGAAAGTTCTTTGGTCTTGAACAAAAAGTAGAGGCAAGACCAGGGAAGGGTAAACTTTGATTGCAACTCTTGTAGCACATTAAACAAATCCGAGCATATGAGAATGTTTCCTCTTGAAAACTGAGCAACATATTCCTTGCAAAATGGCGTAAAGTTCAGTTTCCTCTACAAATCCTAGGTTCTTAGACTTTCCACCTACAATACCTACACATGATAGCGACTTAGATTAGCATATGATACCAAATGAAAAGATATTTGGGGATAAATTTCTCCCATCCTCAAGTTAAACTTCTGATGAGTATCAGGATTGTTTATACCAATTGTGGGGTGCATAACTAAGTTAAAAATATTATCAATCCACATTAAGATCCATTGTACTTAAATCTATCTATCTTTTACACGCTTTTCATTTATTGCAAACCAAATATAATATAAGGCTAGCGCATACCAACTTAATACCACAAAAATGAGATTATGATCAAGGAAAACATTATAATCAAGGAATTAATACAATTTGGCCATGAATTTCGGAAAAGATTTTGAAGATTTATATTCCATGTTGCAACAAATAAGATAGATTTAGCAAAAGGGCATTCAAAGAAAAGATGGTTGATGGATTTTGAGTCTTGATGACAGAGCCTACAATGGATTTCACTATAGGATGAAAATAAGACTTCCTTTCTTGGAATGAAATTGTTAACCACATGCCACATGAATAGTTGATAACTAGGAGGGATAGGAAGTTTCCATATCCATTTAAAACATCTTTCTTGATTGGATTTAAGATTATGGAACCTATTTTGTTGTGATTGAAAATAGGCATGTTTACTTGAAAAATCACCCTAAGAATGATGAATCAAAATCCAAGAGATAGTATTGTTTAATGGAAGTGTTTAAAGCTGCATTTGGCATTACTTATTTTATCTCCTTTTTGCTATTAAAAACTCAGTGTTCATAGGGCAATTTAACTACAAAAAGGAAACAAGTCCTTAAAATAAGGAATGCCAAATGCAACCTGATGAAGGAAGATTTGGTCCGACCTCTCTATTATGAGATACGTGGCAGAAACGACAGCTCGGCAAAAGGGGCCAAGCCTAGGCGGGAATAAGGGGACATACTTCGCCGAAATGACCCACCTTGTAACAGCTCGGGATAGATTTCGCCTAACTGCCACCTTGTAACAGCTCGGGATAGACTTCGCCGAACTGACCCATGTAACAGCTCGGGATAGACTTTGCCAAACTGACCCACCTTGTAACAGTTCGGGATACCTCCGAGCTCAAGACCGCCTCGCTCAGCACTTCGCATCATCTTCTGGGCACCAAAGCCAAACAAGTCGTACCATGCCTGACACCAGGGAAGTCCGTGCCCGAGGGCGCCACGCCTGACTGACTTGGGATCTGACGTTTCGCAGCAGCACTCTAAACGGCCACCTGCCACCGCCACTGACGCCGTCATCTCCAGTTAGACGGTTAGACAGTGACGGTTTTGTCTCAGCAGAAAGGACGACGGCCGAGTTGACAAGCGCAAGGGTAATCATACCCGATCTGACAAGGGCCTCGGGACGAGTACACGAAGTGACTATAAGAGCCCCCTGCCCCTTGACAACGGAGGTATGCAAACTTTGCGCTATCTGGTATTACCTTGCTTTTGAAGGATTCTAACTTGAGCTTCGGAGCCTCTACACCGGGTTCCCCCCCGGAGCTTTCCCATCTCCTCCGTTTCAGGTTCCCTGCTACCCCGTTCGGAAGCAAGGCAGCGGATAGCTAAGACCAGCCGGATCACGCTCCATCAATTGGCGTCGTCTGTGGGAAACGCTTCAAAAAGCCTCCCTCCAAACTTCGATACCCCCTTTTTTCTTCAAAAAACCCAACACTCATGGCCTCCTCCAGCAACACAGGACGTGGCACGGAGACAAACGCCACCGGGGAGCAATTTCAGGTCCCCGTAGTGTGCGTTGGACAGTTCACCATCCCCCTTTCGGCGAATGGGATCCCCATCTTGAACACGCCACAAACAGTGGCACCCGTAAACCCTCCTACCACAAACGTCCCCTTTCCTCTCCCCATTGAGACAACTTTCACTGAACCAACTGCCGTCCCCCTGGCAGCTAGCCAAAACCGATTGGAGGACCTGATGCAATGCATGCGGACAATGCAAGCCCAAATGCAACAATTCCAGCAACACCAGCTTCACCAGCACCAAGTGCTGCACAACATCTCCCAATATCACTATCAACAGCAGTTCCCCCAACTGCCACTGAACCAACCACTACTTCCACCTCGCCACCCCGCTCCGATGCCGGTCAAGGCCTCCCCGCAGGATGGGCGCCCCTGCCAGGCGAAGGCCTCCCGGCCCCAGAACCACCCCAACAGCCAGGCCTCGTCCCCAGGCCGAAGAGAGAAAAATGTCATCCCCGCCTTGCAACCCGCAGGCGGGTCGGGAACCTCGCCCGCGAGGTCGGCACCCCGGCACTCCCAGCCCGAGCTCCCGCTCACCAAAAACTGACTCAGCGCCCTGGCGGCAGACTACCAGCACTCCGGGCCCATCGAGCTCGGTAACACGGAGGCCAGCAGCGCCACCACAAGGCCTGCTCAACGGCGAAGGCGCCGGCGAAGTCGCCAAACCGCCACCCGCGCCTTGTCGGAATTCAGAGGCAAAGACACGAGCTCGTACAAGGTAGGGGCTGCCCCGGCTCTCTCCGTTCCTTCCCCCCTCGCACCGGAACTCCTGGCGGTCCCCTTACCCAGAGACTTCAAGCTCCCACCTCTGGACAAGTACGATGGGTCCTTCGACCCCAACGACCATGTTGACGCCTTTCAGTCGCAAATGCACCTTGCCAGGGCTACCGAATCGTGCATGTGCATGGCCTTTACCACCACCCTCAGGGGGGTAGCCCGCACTTGGTACAGGAACCTGGCCCCCGGGTCGATAAAGTGCTGGGCCCAGTTCGTGCAAGTCTTCACCACACACTTTGTCACCAGCCGACGGTGCCCTAGAACAGAGGAAAGCATCTTCGGAGTGGTCCAAAGAGAAGGAGAATCTATTCGGGGATACATCAAGCGGTTCAACAAAGCATGCTTGCAAATACCGCGGTTGGACCCCGCAGTGCAGCTCGCGGCGGCCAAAAGAGGGGTGACGCACAAAGAGTTCAAATGGCACATGGTGGCCAACCAGCCCGCGACCGTGGCCGAATTCCTCAAACTCGCGGATAAGTTCATGAGGACAGAGGAAGAAATCAACCAACGAACCGAAGGCGGGAACGAGAAAAGAAAGAGAGAAGGCGAGCTCTCCAACCCGGTGAATAGAAAAAACCCGACCCGGGAGCCGAAGCCGAACTAGTCCTTCCGGGCCCCCCTAGCAGTTCGGACGGACTACACGCCGTTAAACACGAGGCAGACAGAGATCTTAATGACGATCAAAGACGCTCCGTACGTTAAGTGGCCACCTCGCCTAAAAGGAAATCCGAACGAGAGAAACAAGAATTTGTATTGTAGTTTCCATAGAGACCATGGTCATAGCACCGAACAGTGTAATAACCTCCGGGACGAGATAGAGGGACTCATCCGTCGTGGATACTTGAGAAACTTTGTACAGCACAGCAATAACAATAAAGCATGTCGGCAAAGGGAGCACGAAAAGGATGCCCCCGAGTCTAGCAACAGACATGCCGAACCGTTGCAGAAGCAGCCTCCGGAAGAGAGGCCAGTTCGGGGAACCATCCATGTAATAGTGGGAGGTTTGGTGGTAGCGGGGTGTACCTTGGCAGCAGCCCGGACTTCAGTTCGCGAAGCGGCCCTTGAAGAACGGAACCCCCCAAAAAGACCAAAGACCGAAGAACCAATCTTTTTCACGGAGGACGACGCGCGAGGAGTCCACTACCCCCATGATGACGCGCTTGTCATTAAGCTAAGGATCAGCGACTTCGAGGTCAGGCGTGTACTCATAGATTCAGGCAGCTCAGCGGACATCCTCTTCAAATCAGCATTTGACCAGCTGCAGTTAAAGAGGAGCGAGCTGAAGCCCGCGAACACTCCCCTGGTAGGTTTCAGCAGAGAGGAAGTCAGGCCCCTCGGAAAAGTAACTGTTCCTGTGGAAGTCGGCACATGGCCTTGTGCGGTCAGACTCAACCATGATTTCCTGGTGGTCGCGACCCCCTCCCCATACAATGCCATAATAGGGCGGCCTATCACGCATATCCTACGGGCAGCGGTCTCCACCTACTATTTGGCCATGAAGTTCCCTACGGACTTCGGTATAGGGGTAGCGCGGGGCGACCAGCTCGAGTCCCGCAAGTGCTACGTTGCCGCCCTAAAGGGAAAAACCAAGGCGGCCGACGACTTCGAACTGGAGCTGCCGGCGGAGCAAGGTGAGGAGCGAGCTTCACCCACGGAGGAAACAGTCGCAATCCCGACTTCAGCTACGGACCCAGCTCGCACATTAAGCATCGGAGCTTCCATCGAAGACCCCCTACGAGCCGAACTGGTGAGTTTTTTACTTCAAAATTTAGATATTTTTGCCTAGTCCGCGGCCGACATGCCCGGCATTAGCCCCGGACTGATAACTCACAAACTTAATACTGACCCTGTAGTCAGACCCGTTAGACAGAAGAAACGCAACTTAGCCCCCGAACGCTGGAGAGCGGTTGATGAGGAGGTTGAGAAGCTCCTCGCAGCAAACTTCATAAGGGAAGTCCACTACCCGAGCTGGGTGGCCAACCCGGTGTTGGTAAAAAAGGCAAGCGGCAAGTGGCGCATGTGCGTCGACTATACCGACCTGAACCGAGCTTGCCCGAAAGATTGCTTCCCCCTCCCCATAATTGACCGCCTAGTGGACGCGACCTCGGGAAACGAGTTGCTAAGCTTCCCGGACGCCTACTCGAGCTACAACCAAGTTAGGATGGACCCATCCGATGAGGAAAAAACCAGCTTCATAACCGAGTTCGGCCTGTATTGCTACAAAGTCATGCCCTTTGGACTAAAAAATGTCGGGGCAACTTTCCAAAGACTTGTAAATAAGCTATTTCGGCCCCTGATTGGTACGAAGATAGAGTGCTATGTAGACGACATGGTCGTCAAGACTCAAATTTCACAAGAGTTAATACAAGACTTAGATTCTGTTTTCCAAATCCTGCGTCAGTTTAGCATGAAGTTGAATCCCAACAAGTGTGTCTTCGGCGTCACATCGGGCAAGTTCCTAGGCTATATTGTCAATCGACGCGGTATTGAGGCGAACCCGGACAAAATAAAAGCCATTCTATATATGAAACCACATCGGAAAGTAAAAGAGGTTCAGAGCCGCTCTAAGCCGCTTCTTGTCTAAGTCAGCAGACCGCTGCCAACCCTTCTTCAAGGCAGTCAAAGGCAAAGGGTTCGAGTGGACCCAGGACTGCCTGTTCGCGTTCGACGAACTCAAAAGGTTACCTCGCTAGTGTGCCAACCTTAGCCTGGCCCGAGGTGGGTGAGGTCTTAGAACTGTACCTCTCGGGCGGTCAGTTCGGTACTAATAAAGGAAACAGACCGGGTCCAATGACCCATATATTATGTTAGTAAAATTTTACAGGGAGCAGAGGCAAGGTACCCGGAGATAGAAAAACTAGCATACGCCCTAATAATAGCAGCTCGTAAACTCCACCCGTACTTCCAGGCTCACACCGTCATCGTCCTGAGCCCATAGAGTCCAAACCCCATGAAGTAGCACCCAGTGTGGCATCTCTCCTGGTCAGGCGAAGAGCGAATTGGGATGAGAAGCCCTGGATCCTTCACGTGGATGGTTCCTCGAACCGGCAAGGCAGCGGAGCTGGAATAGTCTTGTGCGGCCCGAGCGGCACAAAAGTAGAATACGCACTACGCTTTGAGTTCGCAGCATCCAACAACGAGGCAGAGTACGAAGCACTGATCGCCGGGTTGGACCTAGTGCGAAAGGTTAAGGCAAAACACTTGGTCATCTGCAACGATTCTCAGGTCGTGGTAAACCAAGTTACCGGCGAATACGAAGCACGCGATCTCTCCATGATCGCATATTTGGCCAATGTAAAAGAAGCCCTACTCAACTTCCGGTCACACATCATCAGGCAAATCCCGAGGTCAGAAAACACTGAGGCCGATGCCCTATCCCGGTTAGCCAGTACGAGTCACAACAATATGAGAACTGTGTACATAGAAGACTTACCTCGGCCTAGTATTCTCGGGGGGACAGTGGAGGTCGCTCCCGTCTTAGAAGCAGAGCCGAGCTGGATCGATCCACTCGCGAGCTTCCTGATAGATGGAACCCTCCCTGCAGAACGCAATACGGCCAAGAGGGTGCAGCGCCAGGCGGCCAAATACGTCATAATAGACGAACGATTATACCGACGGTCGTACACGCTCCCCTATTTGCGGTGCCTGCGACTTACCGAAGCCGAGTTCGTACTCCGTGACACTCATGAAGGCTTGTGAGGCGGACATTTGGGGGGCAGAGCACTCGCCCAAAAGGCACTTCGACAAGGATACTACTGGCCAACGATGAAGGCAGAAGCTGTCGAGCTCGTCAGAAAATGCGACAAGTGTCAGAAGCACGCTAACATCCACCATCAACCTGCCTCCGAAGTCAAATACCTCGCCAACCCGTGGCCCTTTGCACAATGGGGCATCGACCTCCTAGGGCCATTCCCACCAGCAACAGGTGGAAGAAAATTGCGGTAGATTATTTTACGAAGTGGATAGAAGCCGAACCTCTGGCAACCGTCACGACTCGAAACATACAGAACTTCTTTTGGAAGAACATAGTATGTCGGTTCAGGTTACCTCGGGTTCTAATCTCCGACAACGACAAACAGTTCGAGGATATCAAGTTCCAAGAGTGGTGCCAACACATGGGGATTCGGCAAAATTTCACGTCAGTCGCACACCCACAGGCAAACGGTCAGACGGAAGTAATGAACAGAGCCATCCTGCGCGGACTGAAAGCACGTCTGGATCGAGCTAAGGGATTGTGGGCCGAAGAGCTACCAAGTGTCTTATGGGCTCACCGAACGACTGAAAAAGCAGCCACGGGAGAAACCCCCTTCAACCTCACCTACGGCACTGAAGCGGTGATCCCGGTGGAAATCGAAATACCAACGTTGCGATTAGAAACATACGACGACCGGACGAACGGAGATGAGTTACGCACCAACCTCGACCTACTGGACAAGGTAAGGGACCTCGCGCACATCCGAACAGCGGCATACCAGCAGCAGGTAGCTCGCTACTACAATAGCAGAGTAAAGCAACGAAGCTTCCGAGTCGGCGACCTGGTCCTCCATAAGATTATGGTGCCCGAACCCGGCATCGGCAAGCTTGGACCTAATTGGGAAGGGCCCTATAAAGTAAAAACAGCGCTCGGGGGCGCATACGAACTCGAAACCTTGGAAGGCAAACGAGTACCCCGAACATGGAACATCGTGAATTTGAGGTGATACTACCTATAAACCACCTAGCGAAGTGGACGAAATCAGGCCCTATGTGCCACAAGGCAAGCCAAGGAACTTCAGCGTAGACAGTACATTATCAGCTCGGCAAAAAATCTGTTCGCGGCATAAAAGACCATGGAAATTTAAAAACCTGGCAAAGAAACAACTCGGGGAAGATGAGCAAGGGGAAAAAGACACTCCATTGCCAGAAACTGTACATTGGCAAAAAAAAATTACATGCCCGGAGCCACTTCTTCGCCATCGGAAGGCACTTCAACAACACCCGAAGGCCCTACCTCTCCTTCAGAGTCCGGCTCGCCATCAGCAGCATTGGCCATCTCCTGAGTTATACGCGAAGTGGTTATGGCACTTACATCGAGGTCGGGGTATGTATTCTGGATCATCCACCGGCTCAACTTGAACCCCCTCCTGTAAGAGTCCACCATCAGATCGTCAAAACATGGGGAGGCAATGTAGTCTTCAACTGCCTTCTTCTTGGCGTCTTCAATGCCTTGGGAAAAAATCTGTGTTTTCTCCCTAATGTCCTCCTGAAGATACTCGACTTGATGCTGCAAATCCAACTTCAAGTCCGCCATATGCTTGACAACTACCCCCATGGCCTCGGCGTCACGCTGAGACCCCGCCTGTCTGGCCATCGTGACGCGAGCAGCCTTTTCAGCAGCATAAGCAGCCGCCTCAACAGCCCGGGTATTTGCCTCTGCAGCACGGAAGGCTTCTTCAGCAGCATGAGCGACAGCCTCAGCAGCTCGCGCCTGTCGCGAGCTCCTCTCCACTTGGGCCGCCAAGGCATGAATCGAAGAATTCACCTACCAAAAGAAACAAGTGAGCAAAATGACCGCAGAAGCAATAGAATAAAAAAGGAAGACAGAATCTAACTTACCACCATGGCATGTGTTACGGCGCGGCAAGCGACCTGATTCAAGGGAAGATTGGTCCACGCCGCGACCTCCTCGGGGAAAGTAGCGTCCCTACTCTTCTGAAGAGCGTAGTTCGGCGTCAACACGCTCCTAAACTCCCCTTGAGCTCCCGAGCCTGAGGGCCCAGCCCGCGTATGAGCAGACCCGGAGTGAGCAGGAGCACTTGAGTACGCAGGAGCGCCCGTATGAGTGGTTTCAGCGTAAGGCGCCCCGACGGTCTCGTGCACCGGTGGAGTCACTTCGGGCTCCCTGGGCAGATCCTCTGGCGTATGGTCTGGGGCTTGGGGTTCCTCATCTAGGGGCAGCTCGATACGAGTTCGCTTGGCGACCCGCTTCCTCCTCTTCATACCTTGTAACAAACGCCCCCCACGAGTTCTCTCTGCATCCATCACACCTACATAAACGAGTTCGACATAAAAAAAAAAAAGTCGCATAGCTAGAAACCTACCCGAACTCAGGCCGGCTGCAATAAACTTGGCCTCCGTTAAGTAGTGGTGGCACTTTAAGCCTTGCCGTGCCCATTGCCGGAGACCCTTCACCGTCTCTTTATCAAGAGTTACGCCCAAATCGGGAGCGGCCTCACCCCACCCGGTCTGAAAGGGCCATCCTTGTGCACTTCGCACGCTGAAGTAGTCCCACTTCCAAGCCGGGACCTTTTTAGGAAGATCGTGCAGAAGCTTGAAACCCTGGCGAGGAGAAAGGTAATACGCCCGTCTCCCCCCAGGAAGAGAACTCGCCTGTCTCTTGAGCATCAAGATAGAGGAGAATATCTCTAAGTCTAAGGGAAAGTTCTGCTCGCAAAAAAGGGAAATTGTCCCCACCAGGTTCCGAATAGAGTTCGGATGAAGCTGGCCAATGGTGACACCGAAGTGGTTTATGACTTCGACGAGAAGGGGATGGAAAGGAAGTCGCAACCCTGCAGCAAGCTGCTCTCGAAAAATCACGATCTCGTCGGGACCGTGTTCCCAAGGAAAGCTACCCGAAGGAATAAAATATGTGTACCCCCCAGGAAGATTATAAGACAGAAGTATGTATTGAAGCCCCTCAGGCATCATGGTCGAAGGGCCAAACCGGTCTAGCATCCGACCTCGGCGGGAGGTAGACGCCAAACGGCCCGAAGCGACTCGACCTACTGGTTCGTAGTCCTCAAACTCCACCTCAGGATCACTGAGGCAGTCTGGGGACACAGCTCGGTTGGTGGAACCTATATTGGGGAAAAGACGAATTCAAGAAAGTACTCACCGGAAAGTTTGAAGAAAAACCAAAGAACCGTGAACTGTATAAACAGCCTTGACGCGAGCTGGAAAAGACTTGGACGCGAACTCAGTAGACAAACCGCAGAAGTGACAACAACCGGGGTCCCCCACTATTTATAGCTACAGTAACCAAGAATCGATCGTGCAGACCGAAGATGATCCGACGGCCCACGTTCTTACCGACCGCACAACCCTTAAGGTCGAGACGTGACGGGCGCACGTCTTTCCGAGAAAAGCGAAACGTCAGCGCGTCTTTTTGAAACCGACGTCGCTTTGACACGCGTCTTTTCGAAACTGACGCGTCGCACGTCTCCCTGACAGTCGACCGCGCACGTACAACAGTGGCGTGCCTTTTTGAAATGACCCGCTGTCACGTCCCAGCGGCGCGAGTTGGTTTGAAATTTAAAACGCGCGGTCACAACCACCAGCGTTCTTGAGTAAGCACATTTCCAGCCTTCTCGAAAACCGAAAGAACCGTAGCAAAAGCGTCTCGTACAGTGAAGGTTTGAAGGACGGGACAAATCCACCAGCTACCTCGCGAAAACTCCCCACACCATGGCAAGACCCTCGGCGCAAGGAGTGGGGGGCAATTGATGAAGGAAGATTTGGCCCGACCTCTCTATTATGAGACACGTGGCAGAAACGATAGCTCGGCAAAAAGGGCCAAGCCTAGGTGGGAACAAGGGGACACACTTCGCCGAACTGACCCACCTTGTAACAGCTCGGGATAGACTTCGTCGAACTGCCACCTTGTAACAGCTCGGGATAGACTTCGCCGAACTGACCCTTGTAATAGCTCGGGATAGACTTTGCCGAACTGACCCACCTTGTAACAGTTCGGGATACCTCCAAGCTCAAGACCGCCTCGCTCAGCACTTCGCATCATCTTCTGGGCACCAAAGCCAAACAAGTCGTACCATGCCTGACACCAGGGAAGTCCGTGCCCGAGGGCGCCACGCCTGACTGACTTGGGATCTGACGTTTGGCAGCAGCACTCTAAACGGCCACTTGCCACCGCCACTGACGCCGCCATCTCCAGTTAGACGGTTAGACAGTGACGGTTCTGTCTCAGCAGAAAGGACGACGGCCGAGTTGACAAGCGCAAGGGTAATCATACCCGATCTGACAAGGGCCTCGGGACGAGTACACGAAGTGACTATAAGAGCCCCCTGCCCCCCGACAACGGAGGTATGCAAACTTTGCGCTATCTAGTATTACCTTGCTTTTGAAGGATTCTAACTTGAGCTTCGGAGCCTCTACACCGGGTTCCCCCCGGAGCTTTCCCATCTCCTCCATTTCAGGTTCCCTGCTACCCCGTTCGGAAGCAAGGCAGCAGACAGCTAAGACCAGCCGGATCGCGCTCCATCACAACCTAATATAATTTCAAATTAGCCTGGTTAGTGTGAATTAGAGGAGCCTAAGAAACATGGTCAATTATAAATAATAAATTGGAGGAGCCTAAGAAACATACTTCTTGAAGGATTACTCACAAGCTAGGAGCAATAGATTTCTAGTTGAGAGAATCGTTTAAAGTAATAGAATATGGGAACATACTTTTATTGCACATATATTTTGATTTCCAAAGTTTATGTTGTTCATTAATAAAAACCAAGCCAATTAATACCCAAGGTTTGCATATTTGGTAACTCTTATACCAAGGCCCCTATTAGTTTTTGGTTGAGCCAATGGCAAGTACACCAATAAAAAGGGTGGGGATTAGAATCAGATTTTGTCCACTAAAAATTTCTGATTTTTTGCCAATCTCATTGATTGTTTTGAGAATCATTTGGGATAACCCTTTTGTAGCCAGGATGAAAAGATAAGGGGATAAAGGATCCCTTGTTGAAGACTCCTAGAGGGAGTAAAATGACCTTACGAAGAACCATTGATCAGAAATAAGCAATGTTCTAAATATCGATATGCGGCGTATTGGGCAGTGTCGGTCCTTTTTCTTTTACTTATTTTTATTTTTTTTCAAAACCAGTTCAAGGTCCGGTTTAAGGCTCCACCCTCTGAACCAGTCAGAACCCTGATACACCCTCTGTAGGGACGTATCGGGGTGCTGCCGATACGATACATATCGGCCAATACGTGTCGATACCTTTGAACCTTGGAAATAAGAAGGAAAAAGTAGAAATACATTCATTGATGATTTGACAGAAATCCAAAGAAAACCCTAAAGCACTTAAAACTTTTAGAAAGAAAGGGTATTCTAGTCTATCGTAGGTGTTTGATATATCTAATTTAAGAGCTAAGTAGCTTCTACCCCAATGGTGTTTCAAACAATGAAACATCTCATGAGTAATGATAACATTATCAGTCATCTGACAACCAAGGATAAAAGCAACTTGAATAGAGGCTATACATTTATCCAATAATGTACAGAGGTGATTTGCTATTATTTTAGCAAGGATTTTATATAGGACAAGGCACAAGCTGATGAGTTAATAGTCTTGAACTTTGGTACAATCTACTCTTTTGCGAATACAACAAATGAAAGTATGGTTCAACCGCTTTATAATTTTTTTTTATTATGAAAGAATTCTTGAGCAAATAGAACTAATTTATACCTCATGAGATCCCAAAACTCTTTATATACCAAAGCTAGCATGCCATCAAGTCCTAGAGATTTGAGACTTACTGTGCTAAAAAGGGCATTTTGACTTCTTCTATATTAGGTATATCGATTAGCATTTGGTTCTCTTCATCCAAGATGATGGGATTTATCAAATTAGATAAAAGATTCAAAAATAGTTGCTTAAGAAGTGAACATGTCTAAAAAAGATGAGTTAAAGACTTAAGTTATATCTTTATGCTCAGACTCCCAAGTACCCTAAACATTTTTTATTCCTTCAATAGAATTCATTTTTTGTCTAAAAGGGTATTTTTGTGAAAGTAGTCCGTATTCTTGTCTCCTTGTTACAGCCACACCTATCTGGATTTTCGTCTCCAAAAAATTTCCACTTGAGCATTAAACTAGTTATACAAACAATTTATCTTGTTACTATCTCAATGAGTTGATTGTTCTGCCAAAATGATTTGCTCCTTTAAGTTTTTGAGTTTACTTTGAGGATCTTTGAAAGTTGCTTTGTTCCATTGAATAAGATATTTATACTCAATTCAATTTCAAAGGTTTTTTATAAGTTGCATGCCCATTAATCTTAAGACTCCAAGTATCCTTAGTTACCTTTCTATAGGATTGCTTAAACATCCACATCTCATAGAAGCGAAAAGGTTTTGGGAATTGGTGTTTTATAGGATTAGTCTCTAACAAAATAGGGTGATGATCTGAACCCCATTAGGAGGTTAAGGAAAGAGTAGCATTTGGAAAGTAAGTAATCCAATTAGGAGAGGTTAAGGCTCTACTTAAGGTTCTAATATAACAAGCTCCTAATATTCTTTTATTTGACCAAGTTAGATCTCCACCTCTAATACCAAGTTCTAGTAAATTAAAATAAAAAAACAAGATTATAGTATTGGCAAAAGGTGCTTTTAGAATGGATATTTGAAGAGCTTGGGTCTTGAACTTTCACTGTAGCAACTTCATTAAAGTCTCCCATTAGAGCAAAATGTAAGTTAGTGGTCTCTAACCAAGTTTTAAGTTTGGCCCTGAATTTGTTTTAGCAGGTTTTAATTAATGGGCTATAAATAAAGTCAATAATCCAATCTTCTAAAGGGATGGAAGAAAAGATTTTAAGAAAAAAAATACCTTGTACTTACCACACACCTACACTCCAAATTTCTAATCTACTAATTGTCCTGCTTAGCCTTTAGGAATGATTACGTAGGAGTTTAAATATTTTAAATGATTAGCTAATTTATATACATATTTTTTTCATTTGGGATTTTGGTTTCACAAAGGAAGATGAAATCATGAATATATCTTTGAATCAAATCTCTAAGACCTTGAATTGCCTTGGGATGAGTCACCCCATGACTTCTCCAACTTAGAATTAACATTGGTGGTGGCATTTCTATTGAGGGCCAGCCACCAACACACTTACGAATAAAAAAGACATAGAAAAGAGAAAGAAATTACTTATAAGAGAGGTCTTCTCATCTGGTTGATTCAATGTTCCACCCATACTATTAGGTTTTTCATTTTGCTCCAGATTTTTAGTGGGTTCAACTGAAGTGTGGTCTAAAAGGAAGACCTTATCTATATGAGGATAGGTTGACGAAGACTCTGGACGATCAAATATGGGATGGTTAGGTCTATCATCCTCAATTTCCAATGCAGATGGAAAGTCCAATCGATGTCTCTTACCATGAACAAAAGTTGATGAGCTAGGAGTATCTTGAGAGAATAGTTGGCTTAAGGTAAATTAGGTGTGAGTGGTGAGACAATACGTCTTTGGAGAAACTTTGATAGAAGTGTAGGGGGGTGAGGCATAGGCTCTTGCCGATCAGACTAAGGGGACATGATTAAAGCGATAGTATCATCAAAGGGGTTTTGGGGATGAGGGTGACCTTGTTGCTCTCGAGGTGGCTCTTGGGAGGAAGAACAAATTTGAGGACCAACTTGGGCCTTAGGTTGGTCAGGGACGTGAACAAGCTCTTGAAACAATGTGCATTGCCAAATACAACGCATGTTGAGTTCCATTCTGAGCCATGGTCCCGCAAGGTTCATATTTTGACAGTTGGAAATTTGGTCGAACAATTGATCATTTGTATGAGGATGAGGCTGAGGACAATGCTGGAAGAGATAGCCGGCTTTTCCACACAGATAACAAATCCATGTGAGATCTTCATAACAAAAAGTGACTCAATTTTGAACACTAAAAAAATAACCCATTTTGAGAGGTTCTTTGATTGAAGTGAGAACTTTAACTTTGATATAGTTTTGAACTACCGAAAAGGAATGCACTGATCCTATTCGTTCTACTATAAGTCGTCTTATATCCTTAATAAGAATTTCAAAAGGAAAATCATGTAGTTGGACCCGAATTTTAATTTAATGCAAATTTCATTCATATTGAGGTTTCCTAGGTAAATGTTTAAGGATAATCCACTGGCCATTGAGTTGCCAAGGTCCATTGTCTATTACACGTATGAAGCCACTTTCAAATCTAAGGTGGAGACGAAAATGACTTTGTTGAAAAGGAGCAATGAGAAGTCTATTGGGATTTAGATGCCAAAGGTTATAAAGGCCTTGCTCCAACTCTACAAATTGATCAATTAAACGAGGGAAGAACCTACAAATGAAAACCGGCATTTCTCATAAAGATTAGGAGGAATATGAGATTGGATATTTATCACTTGTACTACTGCTTGATTATCATTGTGAAGCATGCTTTAAAAAGCTTTGTTAAAGGCGTTAAGGTCATCCATGGAAGAGAATCAAAGAAGAGCAAAATAAAGATAGGAAGATGAAGGAACTGAGAAGAGTAGTGATAGTAGGAGAAAGGGCAGCGAGAAGGAAAGTAATAGCTTTTCAGTTTCGATCAGGAGAGCAAATTTTTTGATACCCTCGCCGGAGCCAGGTGGCAAGGAAAATTCCAATAACAAGATAAGACAATAAGAAAAAAGACAGCCCCAACTAAACAAAGTGGATTGTCAGCCATCATACATATAGCACAACTAAATCAAGAAGCACACATGAAGAAGATGCGACACACACTATTTCAGTTACTTCCCTGTAAGAAAATGGACTCACTAATCTCCACGGGTTGTCATTTGGACTGGATTTGGTCCAATCTGATCCAGTCTCACTAATCTCCACGGGTCCAATCTAAAATCGGTCTATTGACAACCCTTACTAATCTCCACAAGAGAAAGTGCTGAAATTATTTTCCCTCAACCTTTTCACATAGCTTGGTTTCGGGTTTTTTGTGATAACATTCCCAATCCAAAGAATTTCCCTTTTGAAAAATGGTACAAAATTGACTTTCACACCCTCAAAAAACAAAAGACCAGTTCTAAAACATTAATTTTCCTAAGGCTTCGTTTGAATTTTGGAAAAAGTATAAATACAAATATATATGCAAAATACAAGGTTTTACTATCCCTCCAAACTGAGCCTACAAAACGAGAAATATAGTAAAAATAAATTATTTAATTTTTTTTTCTAAGAGCCTATATTTTTTTATCCACCAACTCAGTAGACAACTTGAATTAATTAATAACAGTGCATTACCAAGGAAAATATGCATAAGAGCTGAGTTGGGACCGAGTCAAAACGCCATTTTGAACAAAGAGGTGCTGAAGCTGAACTGCTGGTCAGCCCGGATGAAAAGTCAAAACCGCGACTCAGCATCGGAGAGATGAATGAAAACGAAAACATAGACAAAAGGACAACCGATACCCTGTCCGTAACTCGGTTGACACTCGTCTCTCCATAAAGGTGTGTAGGATCCAGAACATTCCGAACCGATGGCCTTTATATACTACAACTTAAAAAGGCAACCTCACATGAATTCTCTCCTTTTCGAATCAACGGCCTGGATTGGGTTTACCCACAGGCTTCATCACCTGTTCAGCGGTTCTTGCCATCGAACAGGCGATCAACGATTGAACGGCAGCAATCAAGTCCCATGGGTCCCACTTGATGGAGATTAACTGCATTATACGATGATTCCACGCCATCACCAACTGGGACAAGGTGTGGCGTTTGGATAGAGATGATGGGAGGCACGACCACTAGACAAGATGTGGCGTTTCTCATGTATGTAGTATGACCAAAATAATCTTGACCATTCGATGGCGATCAAAACCGGGCACCAGGGGACCACGGTGGGCCCCATATGCTGCGTGTCTAGTACATGGAGATAGCTGTACTCTAGATTTCCCCACGTTAACTAAAACTATTAAAGCATTTAATAGAAGGGAATTATCACCTGTGACCAATGACATAGGATACTACTTCATAATAGCTTCCAGACACAGAACCCCCATTTGAGGAGACCGGATCTGCTCCTGACAAATAGCGCCTTACACGCACATCCTAGGGAGCATCTCACGTATTAATTATTATTCGCGGGAGATATTCTCAATGCACGGTGGATGTGAGTGTGAGCCGTGTGAGTAACAGATCCCGCTTCCCATTTGAGGAGCGGAACCGGTAACCACGGTTATTAATGGAAGCCGGTGTACTGGCTCAGCCGGTAACATAAATTTTTCATTTCCGCCGTCGCTCATCTCATCTGACGGCGTTCTACGGATTCGTCGGAGTTGTGGGTCGTACACATCACCACCGGATCATTAAGGTAAGAGAGGAGAGAGAAAGTAGAGAGAGAAAGAAAAAGAGAAGTGGAAGGAGAGACGGGCATTCGCTGTCTTGGCCCTAACTGCTTTTGTGATTTTCTTCTCCCCTCCCTCTCCCCCGAAGGCCCCAACCCGGTTTCTATTCCTCTCGACCGTTTCGAGGAATCAGAAAGAGAAAAGATAGAAGTGAAAGAGAGAAAACCTAAATTTAATTTTCTCCGGAGGTCTTCGGGTTTCGAATTATCGGGATTTCGATTTGTTCTCGGGCAATCGGTAATCCAGGAGAGGGTTTCATTGCCCTTTATTGATGATCTCGTGGGCTTGAATCGGCGAAGGTGGGGCTGAATTGTGCGGTTATTCGATATGTGGATGGGACAAAGAAGAAATGCTAATCTTGCAGAATCGTAGCTCCGATCTCTGGAACGTGGAAGGCAGCAGCACCGAAGGCCGGACGTAATGGAGGTCGATTCGTCGATGATGCCGGAGTCCGGTCAAGATCATGGGCATAATCACGACCCTGGAGCGATCTCGTCTATGGACAGTAGCAGGCATGGAGAGCAGCTCGGTGGAGGAGAGCAATCTGCGTCTTCGGTGACTCCAACGTCGCAGCCGCAGCAGGCTCAGGTACAGCAGCCGCAAGCTCAGCCCCAGCAGCAGCCGCCTCAGGTGCAGCAAGCTCCGGTCGCCGGGCCGAGGCCGGCGCCCACGTACTCTGTCGTTGAAGCGAACATAGAGAAGAAAGAGGATGGGCCGGGGCCTAGATGCGGTCACACGTTGACCGCGGTTGCTGCCGTTGGGGAAGAAGGAACGGCTGGATACATCGGCCCTCGACTTATCTTGTTTGGTGGTGCCACTGCTCTAGAAGGCAACTCTGCGGCTTCTGGTCCACCGTCGTCTGCCGGAAGTGCTGGCATCCGTATGTCTATTGATCCATTTTGCCTTATCATTACCATATTTCTTACTATTATTGTTTTCCCGCCCTGAATTTCTGTTCGCTTACCGCTTCTCTAGTTTATGTAATAGAACCCTAATCTTACCTTAACTGAGTAATTTCACGTTTAAGTTTCACATATAGAGATCATGTTCCAATGTAGTTGAATTCATTACACCCACAAACTTTGGCTTATCCACAACTCAGCTTCCTATAAGAACTAGAGTTTATGCTAGTAAAAAAAATTGTTCTAAAGCCCTTTTGTGACAACAGATTTCCTGGATTGCAGGACTAGCAGGTGCCACTGCTGATGTTCACTGTTATGATGTTAATTCAAATAAATGGTCTAGGTATGTTTCAGAGTGTTACTTTTTATCTTATCAAGTTGCAAAACATTGTGGATGTTTGAAATGTCTAAAATAGTTGTAATGCGGCTGACTGCTTTGCTTCTTTATGAGCTTCTTTGCAGGCTTACTCCTCTTGGAGAACCACCCTCGCCGAGGGCAGCACATGTGGCAACTGCTGTGGGTACAATGGTAGTTATTCAGGTTGGTGTAAAACTAAATATCTACTGATATGCATATATTGGTTAATGTAATTAAAATCCTTTATTTCTACTGACAGATTGATACTCATCTATATACTCTCTTTTCCCCTCTTTAACAATGATTTGAGTCAGGGAGGAATTGGTCCTGCTGGGCTGTCTGCAGAGGATCTGCATGTTCTAGACCTTACACAGCAACGACCAAGATGGCACAGGTTTTTTACATAGGACTGATTTCATATTTCGTTTAATTTAGGTGTTTTTTATTTGTTAAAAATGAAATTCATTTTTCTTAGGGTTGTCGTCCAAGGCCCTGGTCCAGGGCCACGTTATGGTCATGTGATGGCTCTTGTTGGGCAAAGGTTTCTTTTGGCAATTGGTGGAAATGATGGTAAGCTACCATGTTCTTTTAGCGCAGACAATTCCCACCTCTTGGTTGCTGAATAATTGTTTTATTATCTCTTGTTGCTCATTATATAAAAGGTGGCAAAATTTTGGTACTAATACAATACAATTGATACTTGCAAAAAAAAAGCTGGTAAAATTTTTGGTGCGTGTTAAACAGGGAAGCGACCTTTAGCTGATGTATGGGCCCTAGACACTGCTGCGAAGCCTTATGAATGGCGCAAATTGGAGCCAGAAGGGGAAGGTCCACCTCCGTGCATGTAAGTTTTTTTATCAGATTCTATAAGATCTGATTGCATGTAATTGTGAAAACATTGTGCATCATCTAAGCTTTGTCTCAACTATATGGGGTCGGTTACATGAATTCTGTTTCTCCATTCTGTTCTGTTCAATGCCATACCCATTGTTAAATTATGGGCACTTAAACCCTTTTTGTTTGTAATAAATAAAATAAATTACTAAGAGAAAAGGAAGAAGGATACAAGGATATGGGGTCAGCTATGTGAATCCTGTTTTGCCAATTCATTCTATTTAAAGCCATATCCACAGTTAAATCTGGAGGTGATAAGATATCACCCTCAAAAAAAGAAAAGACAACCCCTTAAACCAAACTCACACCCAACTCACACGTCCAAACATAGTGATAGTGTGACACAAATCAAATTGACAGCTGCCACCCAAACCTGACTAATAGAGAAAAACAAACACCATGAGAAGAGCTCAACACGCCATTAACAAAATGCCACTACAAACCCACATCACTAACTCCATGCTCCCAACAACTGGCAAAACCAACAACAACATTAAACTCCAACTGAACTCCTTTCAAGATTTGCTTAAATGCTTGACTGCTTCAGACTCTTGACTAGGAATTTCTTTGCTCCTCTTACTATTTCAACCAAAGTCCCTTTAGGTCTGCCCTAATTCTTCTAGCCCCTTCAACTTGTAATAGACCACTTCTTTTAATGGGTGCTGTAGATGGTCTTTTATGCATGTGACCAAGCTATCTCAATCTACTTTATCTCATTTTATCACATATATATTTTGATCAGCAACTCAAGAAAATTTTATTAAGATTAAAGAACAAAAAGGTACAACAAGAAGTTGTTGGGTTGAAGTCCCTTTACAGCAAAGATCCCCCCACATAATTAACATTGAGCCCAAAACAAATGCTGCCTATGAGTTCCTTGCTTAGCCAGTCCATCTTCCAACCCATTTGCAGACCTCCTAAATGGATTTGCATATTCTTGAGATCATCTTGAATCTTCTGAAATCCTTTCTGAATTGCCATAGAACCCCTTCTCCTTTTTTCAACCAACCAATGACTATTTTTGAGTCCCCTTCAACAATCAGCCTATAATTCCCATACCTTAGCTTTTTGTTCCCTAATAATAGCAGCCAAAAATTCATCTCTCACTGAGTCGCCTTGATCGATAGGTCCTGAATACAGGCCACATATATTCCCATCTCTAGACACTCCACCAATTTTGGAAGGTTTCTTACAAGCTCCAAATTCCATCCCCCCCTAGGGGAGGAGGGAGACCCAAAGAAATCGGACACAGGTTTCTCCTTGAGATTAGAGAGAGCAAACAGCGAAGGAAACAAATCTTTTGAAGGAACATTGAACATTCCCAACCCACACATCTTCCCAAAAACTTATCCTATTACCAGAAAGCCAAATCATACTTGACGTTCTCAAGGAATTGGGGCAGGATACCATGCACTGCTTTCCATGGCATGGCAAGGTTAGCTCTTTGCAGAATGCTGGCATCCCGTCCATTCCTAGCCAGCCAATGAATACTTGAGACCATTTTATGCCACAATCTGTCATTCTCTAAAGGGAAACACCACAACCACTTACTGAAAAGAGCAAGGTTTTTCTTACTAATGTTATCTATACCCTACTCCCTCCTCTTTCCTTTTTACCACCTTTTCCCATTTCATCAGATGGTCCCTTTTTCTATCTCCTGATTCCCACAGGAAATCTCTCATCAGCTTTTCCACCCTCTTCACAACTGCTTGAGATATCCTAAATACAGTCATGAAGTAGATAGGTAGGTTGGCCAAGGTTGATTTTATCAAAGTGATTTTCCCCCCTAGAGAAACGTACTTTCTTTTCCACCCAGCTAATGCTTTCTCAATTCTCTCAACTACTGGAGTCCAAAAGCTTATAGATCTTGGATTGCCACCAAGGAGTAATCTACTTCTAGGTTCCTTTGTATGACTTCATTTCTAACCCTGCCCTTTGTGGTTTTACTACTCATCCATCTATGCATTTGTTTTTCTGCATGATGTTACTTAACTGCCCAAGCACAATACTTTTGCTTCATGCAACATAGCTGGTCTCGCAACTGTTTTATAGAATTTTCCTTTTAGCCAAAGTGGTATTTGTCTTATCACATATGATTCTGGATGCACCCTCCATTTTGCCCATCATGTTCTAATTCTATGAGTGACTTCCTCAATCTCTCCTTTGTTATGGATTATTAACCCAGGTAATGAAAGCGGTTGCATTGTGTGCATTGTGTCATTTCTTGGTCTCCAATCCTAAGTGTACCCTGGCTTGCACTTTTATTATTATTAAATTTAGATTGCATCTATTCTATTTTAGTTGTACTTATTTTGAAACCTCATGTTTCTAATATAGTTGTCCATAGACCTAATTTTGCATTTAATATAGTTGTACATCTATAACATGAAGTATTGGTTATTGCTTACATTAAACAAAGTACGTTGTTGCAGGTTCTCATCTTGTTAATTAGTTGTACATGTATAACATGAAGTATTGGTTATTTGCTTACATTAAACAAAGTACATCTGCTGCTTTGCATACTTTTGGCAACTCATACTTTCTTTGCAGTTGCTGATGGATGATTATGCATTGATATGCTTTGGTCTTTGTTTTTAAGCTTTTGGAATGGTGTGACCGAAGTGATTTATTTGGGGCCATTTAATGACAGATGAAGTGGCTGTACTAGGGGTGCAACTTGGGCAGGCTTGAGTTGAGCATTTTAAAACTTGAATGGGTCTGGCCCAATGCAGCATAAATTGTTCAAATTGGGTGTTTGCATCCTTAGGCTAAATGAACAACTTTTTGCTCTGTCTTATCAGTGAATAAATCATTAATAGGTTATGATCTCCTTAATGGCTGAATGACATATTGGATTGATTACTATTATAGTTAGGATAAGGCTTAATTGAGTTGAGTTGA